>NC_134825.1:111996324-112252634 GCF_004210375.1 Tachypleus tridentatus | reverse complement strand
TTACATAAAACTAAAGAACATAGTCCAATGAATTGTTTATACATAAAACTAAAGAACATAGTCCAATGAATTGTCCATACATAAAACTAAAGAACATAGTCCAATGAATTGTCCATACATAAAACTAAAGAACATAGTCCAATGAATTGTCCACATAAAACATAAAACCATAAAGAACATAGTCCAATGAATTGTCCTTTACATAAAACTAAAGAACATAGTCCAATGAATTGTCCATACATAAAACTAAAGAACATAGTCCAATGAATTGTCTTTACATAAAACTAAAGAACATAGTCCAATGAATTGTCCATACATAAAACTAAAGAACATAGTCCAATGAATTGTCCATACATAAAACTAAAGAACATAGTCCAATGAATTGTCCATACATAAAACTAAAGAACATAGTCCAATGAATTGTCCATACATAAAACTAAACAACATAGTCCAATGAATTGTCCATAAAACTAAAGAACATAGTCCAATGAATTGTCCATACATAAAACTAAAGAACATAGTCCAATGAATTGTCCATACATAAAACTAAAGAACATAGTCCAATGAATTGTTCATACATAAAACTAAAGAACATAGTCCAATGAATTGTCCATACATAAAACTAAAGAACATAGTCCAATGAATTGTCCATACATAAAACTAAAGAACATAGTCCAATGAATTGTCTTTACATAAAACTAAAGAACATAGTCCAATGAATTGTCCATACATAAAACTAAAGAACATAGTCCAATGAATTGTCCATACATAAAACTAAAGAACATAGTCCAATGAATTGTCCATACATAAAACTAAAGAACATAGTCCAATGAATTGTCCATACATAAAACTAAAGAACATAGTCCAATGAATTGCCTTTACATAAAACTAAAGAACATAGTCCAATGAATTGTCCATACATAAAACTAAAGAACATAGTCCAATGAATTGTCCATACATAAAACTAAAGAACATAGTCCAATGAATTGCTTTTACATAAAACTAAAGAACATAGTCCAATGAATTGTCCTTAAAGAACATAGTCCACATAAAACTAAAGAACATAGTCCAATGAATTGTCCATACATTTACATAAAACTAAAACTAAAGAACATAGTCCAATGAATTGCTTTTACATAAAACTAAAGAACATAGTCCAATGAATTGTCCATACATAAAACTAAAGAACATAGTCCAATGAATTGTCCATACATAAAACTAAAGAACATAGTCCAATGAATTGTCCATACATAAAACTAAAGAACATAGTCCAATGAATTGTCCATACATAAAACTAAAGAACATAGTCCAATGAATTGTCCATACATAAAACTAAAGAACATAGTCCAATGAATTGCCTTTACATAAAACTGAAGAACATAGTCCAATGAATTGTCCATACATAAAACTAAAGAACATAGTCCAATGAATTGTCCATACATAAAACTAAAGAACATAGTCCAATGAATTGTCCATACATAAAACTAAAGCACATAGTCCAATGAATTGTCTTTAGATAAAACAATAGCACATAGTCCAATGAATTGTCCATACATAAAACTAAAGAGCATAGTCCAATGAATTGTCCATACATAAAACTAAAGAACATAGTCCAATGAATTGCCTTACATAAAACTAAAGAACATAGTCCAATGAATTGTTTATACATAAAACTAAAGAACATAGTCCAATGAATTGCTTTACATAAAACTACATAAAACTAAAGAACATAGTCCAATGAATTGTCCATTTACATAAAACTAAAGAACATAGTCCAATGAATTGTCCATACATAAAACTAAAGAACATAGTCCAATGAATTGTCTTTACATAAAACTAAAGAACATAGTCCAATGAATTGTCCTTACATAAAACTAAAGAACATAGTCCAATGAATTGTCTTTACATAAAACTAAAGAACATAGTCCAATGAATTGCTTTTACATAAAACTAAAGAACATAGTCCAATGAATTGTACATAAAACTAAAGAACATACATAAAACTAAAGAACATAGTCCAATGAATTGTCCATACATAAAACTAAAGAACATAGTCCAATGAATTGTCCATACATAAAACTAAAGAACATAGTCCAATGAATTGTCCATACATAAAACTAAAGAACATAGTCCAATGAATTGCTTTACATAAAACTAAAGAACATAGTCCAATGAATTGCTTTTACATAAAACTAAAGAACATAGTCCAATGAATTGTCCATACATAAAACTAAAGAACATAGTCCAATGAATTGTCTACATAAAACTAAAGAACATAGTCCAATGAATTGTCCATACATAAAACTAAAGAACATAGTCCAATGAATTGTCCATACATAAAACTAAAGAACATAGTCCAATGAATTGTTCATACATAAAACTAAAGAACATAGTCCAATGAATTGTCTTTACATAAAACTAAAGAACATAGTCCAATGAATTGTCCATACATAAAACTAAAGAACATAGTCCAATGAATTGTCCATACATAAAACTAAAGAACATAGTCCAATGAATTGTCCATACATAAAACTAAAGAACATAGTCCAATGAATTGTCCATACATAAAACTAAAGAACATAGTCCAATGAATTGTCCATACATAAAACTAAAGAACATAGTCCAATGAATTGTCCATACATAAAACTAAAGAACATAGTCCAATGAATTGTCATAAAACTAAAGAACATAGTCCAATGAATTGTCCTTTACATAAAACTAAAGAACATAGTCCAATGAATTGTCCATACATAAAACTAAAGAACATAGTCCAATGAATTGTCCATACATAAAACTAAAGAACATAGTCCAATGAATTGCCTTTACATAAAACTAAAGAACATAGTCCAATGAATTGTCTTTACATAAAACTAAAGAACATAGTCCAATGAATTGTCCATACATAAAACTAAAGAACATAGTCCAATGAATTGCTTTTACATAAAACTAAAGAACATAGTCCAATGAATTGTTCATACATAAAACTAAAGAACATAGTCCAATGAATTGTCCATACATAAAACTAAAGAACATAGTCCAATGAATTGTCCATACATAAAACTAAAGAACATAGTCCAATGAATTGTCCATACATAAAACTAAAGAACATAGTCCAATGAATTGCCTTTACATAAAACTAAAGAACATAGTCCAATGAATTGTCCATACATAAAACTAAAGAACATAGTCCAATGAATTGTCCATACATAAAACTAAAGCACATAGTCCAATGAATTGTCTTTACATAAAACTAAAGAACATAGTCCAATGAATTGTCTTTACATAAAACTAAAGAACATAGTCCAATGAATTGTCTCATACATAAAACTAAAGAACATAGTCCAATGAATTGTCCATACATAAAACTAAAGAACATAGTCCAATGAATTGCCTTTACATAAAACTAAAGAACATAGTCCAATGAATTGTTTATACATAAAACTAAAGAACATAGTCCAATGAATTGTCCATACATAAAACTAAAGAACATAGTCCAATGCATTGTCCATACATAAAACTAAAGAACATAGTCCAATGAATTTTCCATACATAAAACTAAAGAACATAGTCCAATGAATTGCCCTTCCATAAAACTAAAGAACATATTCCAATGAATTTTCATACATAAAACTAAAGAACATAGTCCAATGAATTGTCCATACATAAAACTAAAGAACATAGTCCAATGAATTGTCTTCTACATAAAACTAAAGAACATAGTCCAATGAATTGCCTTTACATAAAACTAAAAATAGTCCAATGAATTGTTTATACATAAAACTAAAGAACATAGTCCAATGAATTGCTTTTACATAAAACTAAAGAACATAGTCCAATGAATTGCATTTAGATAAAACTAAAGAACATAGTCCAATGAATTGTCCATACATAAAACTAAAACATAGACTCCAATGAATTGTCCATACATAAAACTAAAGAACATAGTCCAATGAATTGCTTTTATATAAAACTAAACAACATAGTCCAATGAATTTCCTTTACATAAAACTAAAGAACATAGTCCAATGAATTGACTTTACATAAAACTAAAGAACATAGTCCAATGAATTGCATTTACATAAAACTAAAGAACATAGTCCAATGAATTGTCCATACATAAAACTAAAGAACATAGTCCAATGAATTGTCCATACATAAAACTAAAGAACATAGTCCAATGAATTGTCCATACATAAAACTAAAGAACATAGTCCAATGAATTGTCCATACATAAAACTAAAGAACATAGTCCAATGAATTGTTCATACATAAAACTGAAGAACATAGTCCAATGAATTGTTTTACATAAAACTAAAGAACATAGTCCAATGAATTGTTCATACATAAAACTAAAGAACATAGTCCAAGAATTGTCCATACATAAAACTAAAGAACATAGTCCAATGAATTGTCCATACATAAAACTAAAGAACATAGTCCAATGAATTGTCCATTTACATAAAACTAAAGAACATAGTCCAATGAATTGTCCATACATAAAACTAAAGAACATAGTCCAATGAATTGTTCATACATAAAACTAAAGCACATAGTCCAATGAATTGTCTTTACATAAAACTAAAGCACATAGTCCAATGAATTGTCCATACATAAAACTAAAGAACATAGTCCAATGAATTGTCCATACATAAAACTAAAGAACATAGTCCAATGAATTGTCCATACATAAAACTAAAGAACATAGTCCAATGAATTGTCCATACATAAAACTAAAGAACATAGTCCAATGAATTGTCCATACATAAAACTAAAGAACATAGTCCAATGAATTGTCTACATAAAACTAAAGAACATAGTCCAATGAATTGTCCATACATAAAACTAAAGAACATAGTCCAATGAATTGTCCATACATAAAACTAAAGAACATAGTCCAATGAATTGTCCTTACATAAAACTAAAGAACATAGTCCAATGAATTGCCTTTACATAAAACTAAAGAACATAGTCCAATGAATTGTCCATACATAAAACTAAAGAACATAGTCCAATGAATTGTCCATACATAAAACTAAAGAACATAGTCCAATGAATTGTCCATACATAAAACTAAAGAACATAGTCCAATGAATTGTCCATACATAAAACTAAAGAACATAGTCCAATGAATTGTCTTTACATAAAACTAAAGAACATAGTCCAATGAATTGTCCTTTACATAAAACTAAAGAACATAGTCCAATGAATTGTCCATACATAAAACTAAAGAACATAGTCCAATGAATTGTCCATACATACATAAAACTAAAGAATTGTCCACATAGTCCAATGAATTGTCCATACATAAAACTAAAGAACATAGTCCAATGAATTGTCCATACATAAAACTAAAGAACATAGTCCAATGAATTGTCCATACATAAAACTAAAGAACATAGTCCAATGAATTGTCCATACATAAAACTAAAGTACATAGTCCAATGAATTGAATTGCTTTACATAAAACTAAAGAACATAGTCCAATGAATTGTTTTTACATAAAACTAAAGAACATAGTCCAATGAATTGTCCGTACATAAAACTAAAGAACATAGTCCAATGAATTTCCTTTACATAAAACTAAAGAACATAGTCCAATGAATTGCCTTTACATAAAACTAAAGAACATAGTCCAATGAATTGTTTATACATAAAACTAAAGAACATAGTCCAATGAATTGTCCATACATAAAACTAAAGAACATAGTCCAATGAATTGTTCATACATAAAACTAAAGAACATAGTCCAATGAATTTTCCATACATAAAACTAAAGAACATAGTCCAATGAATTGCCTTTACATAAAACTAAAGAACATAGTCCAATGAATTGTCCATACATAAAACTAAAGAACATAGTCCAATGAATTGTCCATACATAAAACTGAAGAACATAGTCCAATAAATTGCCTCAACGTAAAACTAAAGAACATAGTCCAAATAATTGCCTTTACATAAAACTAAAACACATAGTCCAATGAATTGTTTATATATAAAACTAAAGAACATAGTCCAATGAATTACTTTTACATAAAACTAAAGAACATAGACCAATGAATTGCATTTAGATAAAACTAAAGAACATAGTCCAATGAATTGTCCATACATAAAACTAAAACATATACTCTAATGAATTGTCCATACATAAAACTAAAGAACATAGTCCAATGAATTGCTTTTATATAAAACTAAACAACATAGTCCAATGAATTTCCTTCACATAAAACTAAAGAACATAGTCCAATGAATTGTCTTTACATAAAACTAAAGAACATAGTCCAATGAATTGCTTTTACATAAAACTAAAGAACATAGTCCAATGAATTGTTCATACATAAAACTAAAGAACATAGTCCAATGAATTGTCCATACATAAAACTAAAGAACATAGTCCAATGAATTGTCCATACATAAAACTAAAGAACATAGTCCAATGAATTGTCCATACATAAAACTAAAGAACATAGTCCAATGAATTGTCCATACATAAAACTAAAGAACATAGTCCAATGAATTGCTTTTACATAAAACTAAAGAACATAGTCCAATGAATTGCTTTTACATAAAACTAAAGAACATAGTCCAATGAATTGTCCATACATAAAACTAAAGAACATAGTCCAATGAATTGTCCATACATAAAACTAAAGAACATAGTCCAATGAATTGTCTTTACATAAAACTAAAGCACATAGTCCAATGAATTGTCCATACATAAAACTAAAGAACATAGTCCAATGAATTGTCCATACATAAAACTAAAGAACATAGTCCAATGAATTGTCCATACATAAAACTAAAGAACATAGTCCAATGAATTGTCCATACATAAAACTAAAGAACATAGTCCAATGAATTGTCCATACATAAAACTAAAGAACATAGTCCAATGAATTGTCCATACATAAAACTAAAGAACATAGTCCAATGAATTGTCTTTACATAAAACTAAAGAACATAGTCCAATGAATTGTCCATACATAAAACTAAAGAACATAGTCCAATGAATTGTCCATACATAAAACTAAAGAACATAGTCCAATGAATTGTCCATACATAAAACTAAAGAACATAGTCCAATGAATTGTCCATACATAAAACTAAAGAACATAGTCCAATGAATTGTCCATACATAAAACTAAAGAACATAGTCCAATGAATTGTCCATACATAAAACTAAAGAACATAGTCCAATGAATTGTCCATACATAAAACTAAAGAACATAGTCCAATGAATTGTCCATACATAAAACTAAAGAACATAGTCCAATGAATTGTCCATACATAAAACTAAAGAACATAGTCCAATGAATTGTCCATACATAAAACTAAAGAACATAGTCCAATGAATTGTTCATACATAAAACTAAAGAACATAGTCCAATGAATTGTCTTTTACATAAAACTAAAGAACATAGTCCAATGAATTGTCCATACATAAAACTAAAGAACATAGTCCAATGAATTGTCCATACATAAAACTAAAGAACATAGTCCAATGAATTGTCCATACATAAAACTAAAGAACATAGTCCAATGAATTGTCTTTACATAAAACTAAAGAACATAGTCCAATGAATTGTCTTTACATAAAACTAAAGAACATAGACCAATGAATTGCATTTACATAAAACTAAAGAACATAGTCCAATGAATTGTCCATACATAAAACTAAAGAACATAGTCCAATGAATTGTCCATACATAAAACTAAAGAACATAGTCCAATGAATTGTCCATACATAAAACTAAAGAACATAGTCCAATGAATTGTCCTTACATAAAACTAAAGAACATAGTCCAATGAATTGTCCTTACATAAAACTAAAGAACATAGTCCAATGAATTGCTTTTACATAAAACTAAAGAACATAGTCCAATGAATTGTTCATACATAAAACTAAAGAACATAGTCCAATGAATTGTCCATACATAAAACTAAAGAACATAGTCCAATGAATTGTCCATACATAAAACTAAAGAACATAGTCCAATGAATTGTTCATACATAAAACTAAAGAACATAGTCCAATGAATTGTCCATACATAAAACTAAAGAACATAGTCCAATGAATTGTCCATACATAAAACTAAAGAACATAGTCCAATGAATTGTCCATACATAAAACTAAAGAACATAGTCCAATGAATTGTCCATACATAAAACTAAAGAACATAGTCCAATGAATTGTCCATACATAAAACTAAAGAACATAGTCCAATGAATTGTCTTTACATAAAACTAAAGAACATAGTCCAATGAATTGTCTTTTACATAATACTAAAGAACATAGTCCAATGAATTGTCCGTACATAAAACTAAAGAACGTAGTCCAATGTATTGCCTTTACATAAAACTAAAGAACATAGTCCAATGAATTGTCCATACATAAAACTAAAGAACATAGTCCAATGAATTGTCCATACATAAAACTAAAGAACATAGTCCAATGAATTGTCCATACATAAAACTAAAGAACATAGTCCAATGAATTGTCCATACATAAAACTAAAGAACATAGTCCAATGAATTGCTTTTACATTAAACTAAAGAGCATAGTCTAATGAATTGTCTTTACATAAAATAAAAGCAATAGTTTAATGAATTGTCCATACATAAAACTAAAGAACATAGTCCAAGAATTGTCGATACATAAAACTAAAGAACATAGTCCAATAAATTGTCTTTACATAAAACTAAAGAACATAGTCCAATGAATTGTCCATACATAAAACTAAAGAACATAGTCCAATGAATTGTCCATACATAAAACTAAAGAACATAGTCCAATGAATTGTCCATACATAAAACTAAAGAACATAGTCCAATGAATTGTCCATACATAAAACTAAAGAACATAGTCCAATGAATTGTCCATACATAAAACTAAAGAACATAGTCCAATGAATTGTCCTTACATAAAACTAAAGAACATAGTCCAATGAATTGTCCATACATAAAACTAAAGAACATAGTCCAATGAATTGTCCATACATAAAACTAAAGAACATAGTCCAATGAATTGTCCTTACATAAAACTAAAGAACATAGTCCAATGAATTGTCCATACATAAAACTAAAGAACATAGTCCAATGAATTGTCTTTACATAAAACTAAAGAACATAGTCCAATGAATTGTTTTTACATAAAACTAAAGAACATAGTCCAATGAATTGTCCATACATAAAACTAAAGAACATAGTCCAATGAATTGTCCATACATAAAACTAAAGAACATAGTCCAATGAATTGTCCTTACATAAAACTAAAGAACATAGTCCAATGAATTGCCTTTACATAAAACTAAAGAACATAGTCCAATGAATTGTCCATACATAAAACTAAAGAACATAGTCCAATGAATTGTCCATACATAAAACTAAAGAACATAGTCCAATGAATTGTCCATACATAAAACTAAAGAACATAGTCCAATGAATTGTCCATACATAAAACTAAAGAACATAGTCCAATGAATTGTCCATACATAAAACTAAAGAACATAGTCCAATGAATTGTCCATACATAAAACTAAAGAACATAGTCCAATGAATTGTCCATACATAAAACTAAAGAACATAGTCCAATGAATTGTCCATACATAAAACTAAAGAACATAGTCCAATGAATTGTCCATACATAAAACTAAAGAACATAGTCCAATGAATTGTCCATACATAAAACTAAAGAACATAGTCCAATGAATTGTCCATACATAAAACTAAAGAACATAGTCCAATGAATTGTCCATACATAAAACTAAAGAACATAGTCCAATGAATTGTCCATACATAAAACTAAAGAACATAGTCCAATGAATTGTCCATACATAAAACTAAAGCACATAGTCCAATGAATTGTCCATACATAAAACTAAAGAACATAGTCCAATGAATTGTTCATACATAAAACTAAAGAACATAGTCCAATGAATTGTCTTTACATAAAACTAAAGCACATAGTCCAATGAATTGTCTTTACATAAAACTAAAGAACATAGTCCAATGAATTGTCCATACATAAAACTAAAGAACATAGTCCAATGAATTGTTTTACACATAAAACTAAAGAACATAGTCCAATGAATTGCCTTTACATAAAACTAAAGAACATAGTCCAATGAATTGTCCATACATAAAACTAAAGAACATAGTCCAATGAATTGTCCATACATAAAACTAAAGAACATAGTCCAATGAATTGTCCATACATAAAACTAAAGAACATAGTCCAATGAATTGTCCATACATAAAACTAAAGAACATAGTCCAATGAATTGTCCATACATAAAACTAAAGAACATAGTCCAATGAATTGTCCATACATAAAACTAAAGAACATAGTCCAATGAATTGTTCATACATAAAACTAAAGAACATAGTCCAATGAATTGTCCATACATAAAACTAAAGAACATAGTCCAATGAATTGTCCATACATAAAACTAAAGAACATAGTCCAATGAATTGTCCATACATAAAACTAAAGAACATAGTCCAATGAATTGTCCATACATAAAACTAAAGAACATAGTCCAATGAATTGTCCATACATAAAACTAAAGCACATAGTCCAATGAATTGTCTTTACATAAAACTAAAGAACATAGTCCAATGAATTGTCCATACATAAAACTAAAGAACATAGTCCAATGAATTGTCCATACATAAAACTAAAGAACATAGTCCAATGAATTGTCCATACATAAAACTAAAGAACATAGTCCAATGAATTGTCCATACATAAAACTAAAGAACATAGTCCAATGAATTGTCCATACATAAAACTAAAGAACATAGTCCAATGAATTGTCCTTACATAAAACTAAAGAACATAGTCCAATGAATTGTCTTTACATAAAACTAAAGAACATAGTCCAATGAATTGTTTTTACATAAAACTAAAGAACATAGTCCAATGAATTGCATTTACATAAAACTAAAGAACATAGTCCAATGAATTGTCCATACATAAAACTAAAGAACATAGTCCAATGAATTGTCCATACATAAAACTAAAGAACATAGTCCAATGAATTGTCTTTACATAAAACTAAAGAACATAGTCCAATGAATTGCCTTTACATAAAACTAAAGAACATAGTCCAATGAATTGTCTTTACATAAAACTAAAGAACATAGTCCAATGAATTGTCCTTTACATAAAACTAAAGAACATAGTCCAATGAATTGCTTTTACATAAAACTAAAGAACATAGTCCAATGAATTGTCCATACATAAAACTAAAGAACATAGTCCAATGAATTGTCCATACATAAAACTAAAGAACATAGTCCAATGAATTGTCCATACATAAAACTAAAGAACATAGTCCAATGAATTGTCCATACATAAAACTAAAGCACATAGTCCAATGAATTGTCCATACATAAAACTAAAGAACATAGTCCAATGAATTGTTCATACATAAAACTAAAGAACATAGTCCAATGAATTGTCCATACATAAAACTAAAGAACATAGTCCAATGAATTGCCTACATAAAACTAAAGAACATAGTCCAATGAATTGTCCATACATAAAACTAAAGAACATAGTCCAAGAATTGTCGATACATAAAACTAAAGAACATAGTCCAATGAATTGTCTTTACATAAAACTAAAGAACATAGTCCAATGAATTGCCTTTACATAAAACTAAAGAACATAGTCCAATGAATTGTTTATACATAAAACTAAAGAACATAGTCCAATGAATTGTTCATACATAAAACTAAAGAACATAGTCCAATGAATTGTTCATACATAAAACTAAAGAACATAGTCCAATGAATTGTCCATACATAAAACTAAAGAACATAGTCCAATGAATTGTCCATACATAAAACTAAAGAACATAGTCCAATGAATTGTCCATACATAAAACTAAAGAACATAGTCCAATGAATTGCTTTTATATAAAACTAAACAACATAGTCCAATGAATTTCCTTCACATAAAACTAAAGAACATAGTCCAATGAATTGTCCATACATAAAACTAAAGAACATAGTCCAATGAATTGCTTTTACATAAAACTAAAGAACATAGTCCAATGAATTGTTCATTTACATAAAACTAAAGAACATAGTCCAATGAATTGTCCATACATAAAACTAAAGAACATAGTCCAATGAATTGTCCATACATAAAACTAAAGAACATAGTCCAATGAATTGTCCATACATAAAACTAAAGACCATAGTCCAATGAATTGTCCATACATAAAACTAAAGCACATAGTCCAATGAATTGTCCATACATAAAACTAAAGAACATAGTCCAATGAATTGCTTTTACATAAAACTAAAGAACATAGTCCAATGAATTGCTTTTACATAAAACTAAAGAACATAGTCCAATGAATTGTCCATACATAAAACTAAAGAACATAGTCCAATGAATTGTTCATACATAAAACTAAAGAACATAGTCCAATGAATTGTCCATACATAAAACTAAAGAACATAGTCCAATGAATTGTCCATACATAAAACTAAAGAACATAGTCCAATGAATTGTCCATACATAAAACTAAAGAACATAGTCCAATGAATTGTCCATACATAAAACTAAAGAACATAGTCCAATGAATTGTCCATACATAAAACTAAAGAACATAGTCCAATGAATTGTCCATACATAAAACTAAAGCACATAGTCCAATGAATTGTCTTTACATAAAACTAAAGAACATAGTCCAATGAATTGTCCATACATAAAACTAAAGAACATAGTCCAATGAATTGTCCATACATAAAACTAAAGAACATAGTCCAATGAATTGTCTTCACATAAAACTAAAGAACATAGTCCAATGAATTGCCTTTACATAAAACTAAAGAACATAGTCCAATGAATTGTTTTACATAAAACGAAAGAACATAGTCCTATGAATTGTTCATACATAAAACTAAAGAACATAGTCCAATGAATTGTCCATACATAAAACTAAAGAACATAGTCCAATGAATTGTCCTTACATAAAACTAAAGAACATAGTCCAATGAATTGTCCTTTACATAAAACTAAAGAACATAGTCCAATGAATTGTCCATACATAAAACTAAAGAACATAGTCCAATGAATTGTCCATACATAAAACTAAAGAACATAGTCCAATGAATTGTCCATACATAAAACTAAAGAACATAGTCCAATGAATTGTCCATACATAAAACTAAAGAACATAGTCCAATGAATTGTCCATACATAAAACTAAAGAACATAGTCCAATGAATTGTCCATACATAAAACTAAAGAACATAGTCCAATGAATTGTCCATACATAAAACTAAAGAACATAGTCCAATGAATTGTCCATACATAAAACTAAAGAACATAGTCCAATGAATTGTTTTTACATAAAACTAAAGAACATAGTCCAATGAATTGTCCATACATAAAACTAAAGAACATAGTCCAATGAATTGCCTTTACATAAAACTAAAGAACATAGTCCAATGAATTGTCCATACATAAAACTAAAGAACATAGTCCAATGAATTGCCTTTACATAAAACTAAAGAACATAGTCCAATGAATTGTCCATACATAAAACTAAAGAACATAGTCCAATGAATTGTCCATACATAAAACTAAAGAACATAGTCCAATGAATTGTCCATACATAAAACTAAAGAACATAGTCCAATGAATTGTCCATACATAAAACTAAAGAACATAGTCCAATGAATTGTCCATACATAAAACTAAAGAACATAGTCCAATGAATTGTCCATACATAAAACTAAAGAACATAGTCCAATGAATTGTCCATACATAAAACTAAAGAACATAGTCCAATGAATTGTCCTTACATAAAACTAAAGAACATAGTCCAATGAATTGTCCTTACATAAAACTAAAGAACATAGTCCAATGAATTGCCTTTACATAAAACTAAAGAACATAGTCCAATGAATTGTTTACATAAAACTAAAGAACATAGTCCAATGAATTGTCCATACATAAAACTAAAGAACATAGTCCAATGAATTGTCCATACATAAAACTAAAGAACATAGTCCAATGAATTGTCCATACATAAAACTAAAGAACATAGTCCAATGAATTGTCCTTTACATAAAACTAAAGAACATAGTCCAATGAATTGTCCATACATAAAACTAAAGAACATAGTCCAATGAATTGTCCATACATAAAACTAAAGAACATAGTCCAATGAATTGCTTTACATAAAACTAAAGAACATAGTCCAATGAATTGTCCTTACATAAAACTAAAGAACATAGTCCAATGAATTGTCTTTACATAAAACTAAAGAACATAGTCCAATGAATTGCTTTTACATAAAACTAAAGAACATAGTCCAATGAATTGTTCATACATAAAACTAAAGAACATAGTCCAATGAATTGTCCATACATAAAACTAAAGAACATAGTCCAATGAATTGTCCATACATAAAACTAAAGAACATAGTCCAATGAATTGTTCATACATAAAACTAAAGAACATAGTCCAATGAATTGTTTTTACATAAAACTAAAGAACATAGTCCAATGAATTGCTTTACATAAAACTAAAGAACATAGTCCAATGAATTGTCCATACATAAAACTAAAGAACATAGTCCAATGAATTGTCCATACATAAAACTAAAGAACATAGTCCAATGAATTGTCCATACATAAAACTAAAGAACATAGTCCAATGAATTGTCCATACATAAAACTAAAGAACATAGTCCAATGAATTGTCCATACATAAAACTAAAGAACATAGTCCAATGAATTGTCCATACATAAAACTAAAGAACATAGTCCAATGAATTGTCCATACATAAAACTAAAGAACATAGTCCAATGAATTGTCCATACATAAAACTAAAGAACATAGTCCAATGAATTGTCCATATATAAAACTAAAACACATAGTCCAATGAATTGTTTATATATAAAACTAAAGAACATAGTCCAATGAATTGCTTTACATAAAACTAAAGAACATAGTCCAATGAATTGTCTTTACATAAAACTAAAGAACATAGTCCAATGAATTGTCCATACATAAAACTAAAGAACATAGTCCAATGAATTGTCCATACATAAAACTAAAGAACATAGTCCAATGAATTGTCTTTACATAAAACTAAAGAACATAGTCCAATGAATTGTCCATACATAAAACTAAAGAACATAGTCCAATGAATTGTCCATACATAAAACTAAAGAACATAGTCCAATGAATTGTCCATACATAAAACTAAAGAACATAGTCCAATGAATTGTCCATACATAAAACTAAAGAACATAGTCCAATGAATTGTCCATACATAAAACTAAAGAACATAGTCCAATGAATTGTCCATACATAAAACTAAAGAACATAGTCCAATGAATTGTCCATACATAAAACTAAAGAACATAGTCCAATGAATTGTCCATACATAAAACTAAAGAACATAGTCCAATGAATTGTCCATACATAAAACTAAAGAACATAGTCCAATGAATTGTCCATACATAAAACTAAAGAACATAGTCCAATGAATTGTCCATACATAAAACTAAAGAACATAGTCCAAGAATTGTCGATACATAAAACTAAAGCACATAGTCCAATAAATTGTCTTTACATAAAACTAAAGTACATAGTCCAATGAATTGTCCATACATAAAACTAAAGAACATAGTCCAATGAATTGTCCGTACATAAAACTAAAGAACGTAGTCCAATGAATTGTCCATTCATAAAACTAAAGAACATAGTCCAATAAATTGCTTTTATATAAAATTGAAGCACATCGTCCAATGAATTGTTTTTACATAAAACTAAAGAACATAGTCCAATGAATTGTCCATACATAAAACTAAAGAACATATTCCAATGAATTGTTCATACATAAAACTAAAGCACATAGTCCAATGAATTGCCCTTACATAAAACTAAAGCACATAGTCCAATGAATTGTCTTTACATAAAACTAAAGAACATAGTCCAATGAATTGTCCATACATAAAACTAAAGAACATAGTCCAATGAATTGTCCATACATAAAACTAAAGAACATAGTCCAATGAATTGTCCTTACATAAAACTAAAGAACATAGTCCAATGAATTGTCCATACATAAAACTAAAGAACATAGTCCAATGAATTGTCCTTACATAAAACTAAAGAACATAGTCCAATGAATTGTCCATACATAAAACTAAAGAACATAGTCCAATGAATTGTCCATACATAAAACTAAAGAACATAGTCCAATGAATTGTCCATACATAAAACTAAAGAACATAGTCCAATGAATTGTTTATACATAAAACTAAAGAACATAGTCCAATGAATTGTCCTTACATAAAACTAGAGAACATTTTCTAATAAATTGCCTTTACATAAAACTAAAAAACATAGTCCAATGAATTCCTTTTACATAAAACTAAAGAACATAGTCCAATGAATTGCCTTTACATAAAACTAAAGAACATAGTCCAATGAATTGTCCATACATAAAACTAAAGAACATAGTCCAATGAATTGTCCATACATAAAACTAAAGAACATAGTCCAATGAATTGTCCATACATAAAACTAAAGAACATAGTCCAATGAATTGTCCATACATAAAACTAAAGAACATAGTCCAATGAATTGTCCATACATAAAACTAAAGAACATAGTCCAATGAATTGTCCATACATAAAACTAAAGAACATAGTCCAATGAATTGTTCATACATAAAACTAAAGAACATAGTCCAATGAATTGTCCATACATAAAACTAAAGAACATAGTCCAATGAATTGTCTTTACATAAAACTAAAGAACATAGTCCAATGAATTGACATAAAACTAAAGAACATAGTCCAATACATTGTCTTTACAAAAACTAAAGAACATAGTCCAATGAATTGTCCATACATAAAACTAAAGAACATAGTCCAATGAATTGTCCATACATAAAACTAAAGAACATAGTCCAATGAATTGTCCATACATAAAACTAAAGAACATAGTCCAATGAATTGTCCATACATAAAACTAAAGAACATAGTCCAATGAATTGTCCATACATAAAACTAAAGAACATAGTCCAATGAATTGTCCTTTACATAAAACTAAAGAACATAGTCCAATGAATTGTCCATACATAAAACTAAAGAACATAGTCCAATGAATTGTCCATACATAAAACTAAAGAACATAGTCCAATGAATTGCTTTTACATAAAACTAAAGAACATAGTCCAATGAATTGTCCATACATAAAACTAAAGAACATAGTCCAATGAATTGTCCATACATAAAACTAAAGAACATAGTCCAATGAATTGCTTTTACATAAAACTAAAGAACATAGTCCAATGAATTGTTCATACATAAAACTAAAGAACATAGTCCAATGAATTGTCCATACATAAAACTAAAGAACATAGTCCAATGAATTGTCCATACATAAAACTAAAGAACATAGTCCAATGAATTGTTCATACATAAAACTAAAGAACATAGTCCAATGAATTGCTTTTACATAAAACTAAAGAACATAGTCCAATGAATTGCTTTTACATAAAACTAAAGAACATAGTCCAATGAATTGTCCATACATAAAACTAAAGAACATAGTCCAATGAATTGTCCATACATAAAACTAAAGAACATAGTCCAATGAATTGTCCATACATAAAACTAAAGAACATAGTCCAATGAATTGTCTTTACATAAAACTAAAGAACATAGTCCAATGAATTGTCCATACATAAAACTAAAGAACATAGTCCAATGAATTGTTTATACATAAAACTAAAGAACATAGTCCAATGAATTGTCCATACATAAAACTAAAGCACATAGTCCAATGAATTGTCCATACATAAAACTAAAGAACATAGTCCAATGAATTGTCCATACATAAAACTAAAGCACATAGTCCAATGAATTGTCCATACATAAAACTAAAGAACATAGTCCAATGAATTGTTCATACATAAAACTAAAGAACATAGTCCAATGAATTGCTTTTACATAAAACTAAAGAACATAGTCCAATGAATTGTCCATACATAAAACTAAAGAACATAGTCCAATGAATTGTCCATACATAAAACTAAAGAACATAGTCCAATGAATTGTTCATACATAAAACTAAAGCACATAGTCCAATGAATTGTCTTTAGATAAAACAAAAGCACATAGTCCAATGAATTGTCCATACATAAAACTAAAGAACATAGTCCAATGAATTGTCCATACATAAAACTAAAGAACATAGTCCAATGAATTGTCCATACATAAAACTAAAGAACATAGTCCAATGAATTGTCCATACATAAAACTAAAGAACATAGTCCAATGAATTGTCCATACATAAAACTAAAGAACATAGTCCAATGAATTGTCCATACATAAAACTAAAGAACATAGTCCAATGAATTGTCCATACATAAAACTAAAGCACATAGTCCAATGAATTGTCCATACATAAAACTAAAGAACATAGTCCAATGAATTGCTTTTACATAAAACTAAAGAACATAGTCCAATGAATTGTCCATACATAAAACTAAAGAACATAGTCCAATGAATTGTCCATACATAAAACTAAAGAACATAGTCCAATGAATTGTTTTACATAAAACTAAAGAACATAGTCCAATGAATTGCCTTTACATAAAACTAAAGAACATAGTCCAATGAATTGTCCATACATAAAACTAAAGAACATAGTCCAATGAATTGTCCATACATAAAACTAAAGAACATAGTCCAATGAATTGTCCATACATAAAACTAAAGAACATAGTCCAATGAATTGTCCATACATAAAACTAAAGAACATAGTCCAATGAATTATCCATACATAAAACTAAAGAACATAGTCCAATGAATTGCCTTTACATAAAACTAAAGAACATAGTCCAATGAATTGTCCATACATAAAACTAAAGAACATAGTCCAATGAATTGTCCATACATAAAACTAAAGAACATAGTCCAATGAATTGTCCATACATAAAACTAAAGAACATAGTCCAATGAATTGTTCATACATAAAACTAAAGAACATAGTCCAATGAATTGTCCATACATAAAACTAAAGAACATAGTCCAATGAATTGTTTTTACATAAAACTAAAGAACATAGTCCAATGAATTGTCCATACATAAAACTAAAGAACATAGTCCAATGAATTGTCCAATGAATTGTCCATACATAAAACTAAAGAACATAGTCCAATGAATTGTCCATACATAAAACTAAAGAACATAGTCCAATGAATTGTCCATACATAAAACTAAAGAACATAGTCCAATGAATTGTCCATACATAAAACTAAAGAACATAGTCCAATGAATTGTCCATACATAAAACTAAAGAACATAGTCCAATGAATTGTCCATACATAAAACTAAAGAACATAGTCCAATGAATTGTCCATACATAAAACTAAAGAACATAGTCCAATGAATTGTCCGTACATAAAACTAAAGAACATAGTCCAATGAATTGTCCATACATAAAACTAAAGAACATAGTCCAATGAATTGCTTTTACATAAAACTAAAGAACATAGTCCAATGAATTGTTTTTACATAAAACTAAAGAACATAGTCCAATGAATTGTCCATACATAAAACTAAAGAACATAGTCCAATGAATTGTTCATACATAAAACTAAAGAACATAGTCCAATGAATTGTCCATACATAAAACTAAAGAACATAGTCCAATGAATTGCCTTTACATAAAACTAAAGAACATAGTCCAATGAATTGTCCATACATAAAACTAAAGAACATAGTCCAATGAATTGTCCATACATAAAACTAAAGAACATAGTCCAATGAATTGCCTTTACATAAAACTAAAGAACATAGTCCAATGAATTGCCTTTACATAAAACTAAAGAACATAGTCCAATGAATTGTCCATACATAAAACTAAAGAACATAGTCCAATGAATTGTCCATACATAAAACTAAAGAATTGTCATAGTCCAATGAATTGTCCATACATAAAACTAAAGAACATAGTCCAATGAATTGTCCATACATAAAACTAAAGAACATAGTCCAATGAATTGTCCATACATAAAACTAAAGAACATAGTCCAATGAATTGTCCATACATAAAACTAAAGAACATAGTCCAATGAATTGTTCATACATAAAACTAAAGAACATAGTCCAATGAATTGCTTTTACATAAAACTAAAGAACATAGTCCAATGAATTGCTTTTACATAAAACTAAAGAACATAGTCCAATGAATTGTCCATACATAAAACTAAAGAACATAGTCCAATGAATTGTCCATACATAAAACTAAAGAACATAGTCCAATGAATTGTCCATACATAAAACTAAAGAACATAGTCCAATGAATTGTCTTTACATAAAACTAAAGAACATAGTCCAATGAATTGTCCATACATAAAACTAAAGAACATAGTCCAATGAATTGTCCATACATAAAACTAAAGAACATAGTCCAATGAATTGTCCATACATAAAACTAAAGAACATAGTCCAATGAATTGTCCATACATAAAACTAAAGAACATAGTCCAATGAATTGTCCATACATAAAACTAAAGAACATAGTCCAATGAATTGTCCTTACATAAAACTAAAGAACATAGTCCAATGAATTGCCTTTACATAAAACTAAAAACATAGTCCAATGAATTGCTTTTACATAAAACTAAAGAACATAGTCCAATGAATTGTCCATACATAAAACTAAAGAACATAGTCCAATGAATTGTCCATACATAAAACTAAAGAACATAGTCCAATGAATTGTCCATACATAAAACTAAAGCACATAGTCCAATGAATTGTCTTTACATAAAACTAAAGAACATAGTCCAATGAATTGCCTTAACATAAAACTAAAGAACATAGTCCAATGAATTGTCTTTACATAAAACTAAAGAACATAGTCCAATGAATTACCTTTACATAAAACTAAAACACATAGTCCAATGAATTGCTTTTACATAAAACTAAAGAACATAGTCCAATGAATTGTTCATACATAAAACTAAAGAACATAGTCCAATGAATTGTCCATACATAAAACTAAAGAACATAGTCCAATGAATTGTCCATACATAAAACTAAAGAACATAGTCCAATGAATTGTCCATACATAAAACTAAAGAGCATAGTCATAGTCCAATGAATTGTCCATACATAAAACTACATAAAACTAAAAAACTAAAGAACATAGTCCAATGAATTGTCTTTACATAAAACTAAAGAACATAGTCCAATGAATTGCCTTTACATAAAACTAAAGAACATAGTCCAATGAATTGTCTTTTACATAAAACTAAAGAACATAGTCCAATGAATTGTCCATACATACATAAAACTAAAAAACTAAAGAACATAGTCCAATGAATTTCCTTTACATAAAACTAAAGAACATAGTCCAAATAATTGCCTTTACATAAAACTAAAACACATAGCCCAATGAATTGTTTATATATAAAACTAAAGAACATAGTCCAATGAATTGTCCATACATAAAACTAAAGAACATAGTCCAATGAATTGTCCATACATAAAACTAAAGAACATAGTCCAATGAATTGTCCATACATAAAACTAAAGAACATAGTCCAATGAATTGTCCATACATAAAACTAAAGAACATAGTCCAATGAATTGTCCATACATAAAACTAAAGAACATAGTCCAATGAATTGTCCATACATAAAACTAAAGCACATAGTCCAATGAATTGTCTTTACATAAAACTAAAGAACATAGTCCAATGAATTGCCTTTACATAAAACTAAAGAACATAGTCCAATGAATTGTCCATACATAAAACTAAAGAACATAGTCCAATGAATTGTCCATACATAAAACTAAAGAACATAGTCCAATGAATTGTCCATACATAAAACTAAAGAACATAGTCCAATGAATTGTCCATACATAAAACTAAAGAACATAGTCCAATGAATTGTCCATACATAAAACTAAAGAACATAGTCCAATGAATTGCCATTAAAACTAAAGAACATAAATGAATTGCCTACAAAAACTAAAGAACATAGTCCAATGAATTGTCCATACATAAAACTAAAGAACATAGTCCAATGAATTGTCCATACATAAAACTAAAGAACATAGTCCAATGAATTGCTTTTACATAAAACTAAAGAACATAGTCCAATGAATTGTCCTTACATAAAACTAAAGAACATAGTCCAAATAATTACCTTTACATAAAACTGAAACACATAGTCCAATGAATTGCTTTTACATAAAACGAAAGAACATAGTCCTATGAATTGTTCATACATAAAACTAAATAACATAGTCCAAGAATTGTCCATACATAAAACTAAAGAACATAGTCCAATGAATTGTCCATACATAAAACTAAAGAACATAGTCCAATGAATTGTTCATACATAAAACTAAAGAACATAGTCCAATGAATTGCTTTTACATTAAACTAAAGAACATAGTCCAATTAATTGCTTTTACATAAAACTAAAGAACATCGTCCAATGAATTGTCCATACATAAAACTAAAGAACATAGTCCAATGAATTGTTCATACATAAAACTAAAGCACATAGTCCAATGAATTGTCTTTACATAAAATTAAAGCAATAGTCCAATGAATTGTCCATACATAAAACTAAAGAACATAGTCCAATGAATTGTCCATACATAAAACTAAAGAACATAGTCCAATGAATTGTCCATACATAAAACTAAAGAACATAGTCCAATGAATTGTCCATACATAAAACTAAAGAACATAGTCCAATGAATTGTCCATACATAAAACTAAAGAACATAGTCCAATGAATTGTCCATACATAAAACTAAAGAACATAGTCCAATGAATTGTCCATACATAAAACTAAAGAACATAGTCCAATGAATTGCTTTTACATAAAACTAAAGAACATAGTCCAATGAATTGCTTTTACATAAAACTAAAGAACATAGTCCAATGAATTGTCCATACATAAAACTAAAGAACATAGTCCAATGAATTGTTCATACATAAAACTAAAGTACATAATCCAATGAATTGTCTTTACATAAAACTAAAGAACATAGTCCAATGAATTGTCCATACATAAAACTAAAGAACATAGTCCAATGAATTGTCCATACATAAAACTAAAGCACATAGTCCAATGAATTGTCCATACATAAAACTAAAGAACATAGTCCAATGAATTGTCCATACATAAAACTAAAGAACATAGTCCAATGAATTGTCCATACATAAAACTAAAGAACATAGTCCAATGAATTGTCCATACATAAAACTAAAGAACATAGTCCAATGAATTGTCCTTACATAAAACTAAAGAACATAGTCCAATGAATTGTCCATACATAAAACTAAAGAACATAGTCCAATGAATTGCTTGTACATAAAACTAAAAAACATAGTCCAATGAATTGTCCATACATAAAACTAAAGAACATAGTCCAATAAATTGCCTTTACATAAAACTAAAGCACATAGTCCAATGAATTGTTTTTACATAAAACTAAAGAACATAGTCCAATGAATTGCCTTTACATAAAACTAAAGAACATAGTCCAATGAATTGTCCATACATAAAACTAAAGAACATAGTCCAATGAAGTGTCCATACATAAAACTAAAGAACATAGTCCAATGAATTGTCCATACATAAAACTAAAGAACATAGTCCAATGAATTGTTCTTACATAAAACTAAAGAACATAGTCCAATGAATTTTCCGTACATAAAACTAAAGAACATAGTCCAATGAATTGCCTTTACATAAAACTAAAGAACATAGTCCAATGAATTGTCCATACATAAAACTAAAGAACATAGTCCAATGAATTGTCCATACATAAAACTAAAGAACATAGTCCAATGAATTGTCCGTACATAGAACTAAAGAACATAGTCCAATGAATTGTTCATACATAAAACTGAAGTACATAGTCCAATGAATTGCTTTTACATTAAACTAAAGAGCATAGTCTAATGAATTGTCTTTACATAAAACTAAAGAAATAGTCCAATGAATTGTCCATACATAAAACTAAAGAACATAGTCCAATGAATTGTCCATAAAACATAAAACTAAAGAACATAGTCCAATGAATTGTCTTTACATAAAACTAAAGTACATAGTCCAATGAATTGTCCATACATAAAACTAAAGAACATAGTCCAAGAATTGTCCATACATAAAACTAAAGAACATAGTCCAATGAATTGTCCATACATAAAACTAAAGAACATAGTCCAATGAATTGCCCTTACATAAAACTAAAGAACATAGTCCAATGAATTGTCCATACATAAAACTAAAGCACATAGTCCAATGAATTGCCCTTACATAAAACTGAAGCACATAGTCCAATGAATTGTCCATTCATAAAACTAAAGAACATAGTCCAATGAATTGCCTAAAGAACATAGTCCAATGAATTGTTTTACATAAAACTAAATCAACATAGTCCAATGAATTGTCCATACATTAAACTAAAGAACATATTCCAATAAAATGTTCATACATAAAACTAAAGAACATAGTCCAATGATTTGCCCTTACATAAGACTAAAGATCATAGTCCAATGAATTGCCTTTACATAAAACTAAAGCACATAGTCCAATGAATTGTCCATACATAAAACTAAAGAACATAGTCCAATGAATTGTCCATACATAAAACTAAAGAACATAGTCCAATGAATTGTCACATAAAACTAAAGTCCAATGAATTGCCTTTACATAAAACTAAAGAACATAGTCCAATGAATTGTCCATACATAAAACTAAAGAACATAGTCCAATGAATTGTCCATACATAAAACTAAAGAACATAGTCCAATGAATTGTCCATACATAAAACTAAAGAACATAGTCCAATGAATTGTCCATACATAAAACTAAAGAACATAGTCCAATGAATTGTCCAATAAAACTAAAGAACATAGTCCAATGAATTGTCCATACATAAAACTAAAGCACATAGTCCAATGAATTGTCCATACATAAAACTAAAGAACATAGTCCAATGAATTGTTCATACATAAAACTAAAGAACATAGTCCAATGAATTGCTTTTACATAAAACTAAAGAACATAGTCCAATGAATTGCTTTTACATAAAACTAAAGAACATAGTCCAATGAATTGTCTTTACATAAAACTAAAGAACATAGTCCAATGAATTGTCCATACATAAAACTAAAGAACATAGTCCAAGAATTGTCGATACATAAAACTAAAGCACATAGTCCAATAAATTGTCTTTACATAAAACTAAAGTACATAGTCCAATGAATTGTCCATGCATAAAACTAAAGAACATAGTCCAATGAATTGTCCATACATAAAACTAAAGAACATAGTCCAATGAATTGTCCATACATAAAACTAAAGAACATAGTCCAATGAATTGTCCATACATAAAACTAAAGAACATAGTCCAATGAATTGTCCATACATAAAACTAAAACACATAGTCCAATGAATTTCCTTTACATAAAACTAAAGAACATAGTCCAATGAATTGCCTTTACATAAAACTAAAACACATAGTCCAATGAATTGCTTTTACATAAAACTAAAGAACATAGTCCAATGAATTGCATTTACATAAAACTAAAGAACATAGTCCAATGAATTTACATAAAACTAAAGAACATAGTCCAATGAATTGTCCATACATAAAACTAAAGAACATAGTCCAATGAATTGTCTTTACATAAAACTAAAGAACATAGTCCAATGTATTGCCTTTACATAAAACTAAAGCACATAGTCCAGTGAATTGTCTTTACATAAAACTAAAGAACATAGTCCAAATAATTACCTTTACATAAAACTGAAACACATAGTCCAATGAATTGCTTTTACATAAAACGAAAGAACATAGTCCTATGAATTGTTCATACATAAAACTAAATAACATAGTCCAAGAATTGTCCGTACATAAAACTAAAGAACATAGTCCAATGAATTGTCCATACATAAAACTAAAGAACATAGTCCAATGAATTGTCCATACATAAAACTAAAGCACATAGTCCAATGAATTGTCCGTACATAAAACTAAAGAACATAGTCCAATGAATTGTTCATACATAAAACTAAATAACATAGTCCAATGAATTTTCTGTACATAAAACTAGAGAACATTTTCCAATAAATTGCCTAAACGTAAAACTAAAGCACATAGTCCAATGAATTGTCCATACATAAAACTAAACAACATAGTCCAATGAATTGTCCTTACATAAAACTAAAGTACATAGTTTAATGAATTTCCTTTACATAAAACTAAAGAACATAGTCCAAATAATTGCCTTTACATAAAACTAAAACACATAGCCCAATGAATTGTTTATATAATAAACTAAAGAACATAGTCCAATGAATTGTCCATACATAAAACTAAAGAACATAGTCCAATGAATTGTTCATACATAAAACTAAATAACATAGTCCAAGAATTTTCCATACATAAAACTAAAGAACATAGTCCAATAAATTGCCTTTACATAAAACTAAAGAACATAGTCCAATGAATTGTCCATACATAAAACTAAAGAACATAGTCCAATGAATTGTCCATACATAAAACTAAAGAACATAGTCCAATGAATTGCTTTTATATAAAACTAAACAACATAGTCCAATGAATTTCCTTCACATAAAACTAAAGAACATAGTCCAAATAATTACCTTTACATAAAACTGAAACACATAGTCCAATGAATTGCTTTTACATAAATCGAAAGAACATAGTCCTATGAATTGTTCACACATAAAACTAAATAACATAGTCCAAAAATTGTCCGTACATAAAACTAAAGAACATAGTCCAATGAATTGTCCATACATAAAACTAAAGAACATAGTCCAATGAATTGTCCATACATAAAACTAAAGCACATAGTCCAATGAATTGTCCATACATAAAACTAAAGAACATAGTCCAATGAATTGTTCATACATAAAACTAAAAAACATAGTCCAATGAATTGCTTTTACATTAAACTAAAGAACATAGTCCAATTAATTGCTTTTACATAAAACTAAAGAACATCGTCCAATGAATTGTCCATACATAAAACTAAAGAACATAGTCCAATGAATTGTTCATACATAAAACTAAAGCACATAGTCCAATGAATTGTCTTTACATAAAACTAAAGAACATAGTCCAATGAATTGTCCATACATAAAACTAAAGAACATAGTCCAAGAATTGTAGATACATAAAACTAAAGCACATAGTCCAATGAATTGTCCGTACATAAAACTAAAGAACGTAGTCCAATGAATTGTCCATACATAAAACAAAAGAACATAGTTCAATGAATTGTCCATACATAAAAAAGTAAAGCACATAGTCCAATGAATTGTCCATACATAAAACTAAAGCACATAGTCCAATGAATTGCCCTTACATAAAACTGAAGCACATAGTCCAATGAATTGTCCATTCATAAAACTAAAGATCATTGTCCAAAGAAATGCTTGTACATAAAACTAAAAAACATAGTCCAATGAATTGTCCATACATAAAACTACAGATCATAGTCCAATAATTTGCCTTTACATAAAACTAAAGTACATAGTCCAATGAATTCCTTTTACATAAAACTAAAGAACATAGTCCAATGAATTGCCTTTACATAAAACTAAAGAACATAGTCCAATGAATTGTCCATACATAAAACTAAAGAACATAGTCCAATGAATTGTCCATACATAAAACTAAAGCACATAGTCCAATGAATTGTCCGTACATAAAACTAAAGAACATAGTCCAATGAATTGTTCTTACATAAAACTAAATAACATAGTCCAATGAATTTTCCATACATAAAACTAAAGAACATAGTCCAATGAATTGCCTTTACATAAAACTAAAGAACATAGTCCAATGAATTGTCCATACATAAAACTAAAGAACATAGTCCAATGAATTGTCCATACATAAAACTAAAGAACATAGTCCAATGAATTGTCCATACATAAAACTAAAGAACATAGTCCAATGAATTGTCCATACATAAAACTAAAGAACATAGTCCAATGAATTGTTATAAAACTAAAGAACATAGTCCAATGAATTGTCTTTACATAAAACTGAAGAACATAGTCCAATGAATTGTCCATACATAAAACTAAAGAACATAGTCCAATGAATTATCCATACATAAAACTGAAGAACATAGTCCAATAAATTGCCTCAACGTAAAACTAAAGAACATAGTCCAATGAATTGTCCATACATAAAACTAAAGAACATAGTCCAATGAATTGTCCATACATAAAACTAAAGAACATAGTCCAATGAATTGCCTTTACATAAAACTAAAGAACATAGTCCAATGAATTGCCTTTACATAAAACTAAAACACATAGTCCAATGAATTGTTTATACATAAAACTAAAGAACATAGTCCAATGAATTGTCTTTACATAAAACTAAAGAACATAGTCCAATGAATTGCATTTACATAAAACTAAAGAACATAGTCCAATGAATTGTCCATACATAAAACTAAAAATTGTCCATACATAAAACTAAAACATATACTCCAATGAATTGTCCATACATAAAACTAAAGAACATAGTCCAATGAATTGCTTTTACATAAAACTAAAGAACATAGTCCAATGAATTGCTTTTACATAAAACTAAAGAACATAGTCCAATGAATTGTCCATACATAAAACTAAAGAACATAGTCCAATGAATTGTCCATACATAAAACTAAAGAACATAGTCCAATGAATTTCCTTTACATAAAACTAAAGAACATAGTCCAATGAATTGCCTTTACATAAAACTAAAGAACATAGTCCAATGAATTGTTCATACATAAAACTAAAGAACATAGTCCAATGAATTGTCCATACATAAAACTAAAGAACATAGTCCAATGAATTGTCCATACATAAAACTAAAGAACATAGTCCAATGAATTGTCCATACATAAAACTAAAGAACATAGTCCAATGAATTGCCTTTACATAAAACTAAAGCACATAGTCCAATGAATTGCCCATACATAAAATTAAAGAACATAGTCCAATGAATTGTCATAAACTAAAGCACATAGTCCAATGAATTGTCTTTAGATAAAACAAAAGCACATAGTCCAATGAATTGTCCATACATAAAACTAAAGATCATAGTCCAATGAATTGCCCTTACAAAAACTGAAGCACATAGTCCAATGAATTGTCCATTCATAAAACTAAAGAACATAGTCCAATGAATTGCTTTTATATAAAATTAAAGCACATCGTCCAATGAATTGTTTTTACATAAAACTAAATCACATAGTCCAATGAAATGTCCATACATTAAACTAAAGAACATATTCCAATAAAATGTTCTTACATAAAACTAAAGAACATAGTCCAATGATTTGCCCTTACATAAGACTAAAGATCATAGTCTAATGAATTGCCTTTACCTCAAACTAAATCACATAGTTCAATGAATTGTCCATACATAAAACTAAATCACCTAGTCCAATGAAATGTCCATACATAAAACTAATGATCATAGTCCAATGAATTGTCCTTATATAAAACTAAATCACATAGTTCAATGTATTGTCCATACATAAAACTAAAGCACATAGTCCAATGAATTGCCCTTACATAAAACTGAAGCACATAGTCCAATGAATTGTCCATTCATAAAACTAAAGATCATTGTCCAAAGAAATGCGTGTACATAAAACTAAAAAACATAGTCCAATGAATTGTCTGTACATAAAACTAAAGAACATAGTCCAATGAATTGTTTATACATAAAACTAAATAACATAGTCCAAGAATTATCCTTAGATAAAACTAGAGAACATTTTCCAATAAATTGCCTTTACATAAAACTGAAAAACATAGTCTAATGAATTGTCCATACATAAAACTAAAGAACATAGTCCAATGAATTGCCTCTACATAAAACTAAAGAACATAGTCCAATGAATTGTCCATACATAAAACTAAAGAACATAGTCCAATGAATTGTCCATACATAAAACTAAAGAACATAGTCCAATGAATTGTCCATACATAAAACTAAAGAACATAGTCCAATGAATTGTCCATACATAAAACTAAAGAACATAGTCCAATGAATTGTCCATACATAAAACTAAAGCACATAGTCCAATGAATTGTCCGTACATAAAACTAAAGAACCTATTCCAATGAAATGTTCATACATAAAACTAAAGAACATAGTCCAATGAATTATCTTTAAATAAAACAAAAGCACATAGTCCAATGAATTGTCTTTACATAAAACTAAAGAACATAGTCCAATGAATTGCCTTTACATAAAACTAAAGCACATAGTCCAATGAATTGTCCATACATAAAACTAAAGAACATAGTCCAATGAATTGTCCATACATAAAACTAAAGAACATAGTCCAATGAATTGTCCATACATAAAACTAAAGAACATAGTCCAATGAATTGTCCATACATAAAACTAAAGAACATAGTCCAATGAATTGTTCATACATAAAACTAAAGAACATAGTCCAATGAATTTTCCATACATAAAACTAAAGAACATAGTCCAATGAATTGCCTTTACATAAAACTAAAGAACATAGTCCAATGAATTGTCTTTTACATAAAACTAAAGAACATAGTCCAATGAATTGTCCATACATAAAACTAAAGAACATAGTCCAATGAATTTCCTTTACATAAAACTAAAGAACATAGTCCAAATAATTGCCTTTACATAAAACTAAAACACATAGCCCAATGAATTGTTTATATAATAAACTAAAGAACATAGTCCAATGAAGTGTCCATACATAAAACAAAAGAACATAGACCAATGAATTGTTCATAAATAAAACTAAAGAACATAGTCCAATGAATTTTCCGTACATAAAACTAAAGAACATAGTCCAATGAATTGCCTTTACATAAAACTAAAGAACATAGTCCAATGAATTGTCCATACATAAAACTAAAGAACATAGTCCAATGAATTATCCATACATAAAACTGAAGATCATAGTCCAATAAATTGCTTTTATATAAAACTAAACTTCATAGTCCAATGAATTTCCTTCACATAAAACTAAAGAACATAGTCCAAAAAATTGTCTTTATATAAAACTGAAACACATAGTCCAATGAATTGCTTTTACATAAAACGAAAGAACATAGTCCTATGAATTGTTCACACATAAAACTAAAGAACATAGTCCAATGAATTGTCCATACATAAAACTAAAGAACATAGTCCAATGAATTGTCCATACATAAAACTAAAGAACATAGTCCAATGAATTGTTCATACATAAAACTAAAGAACATAGTCCAATGAATTGCTTTTACATAAAACTAAAGAACATAGTCCAATGAATTGCTTTTACATAAAACTAAAGAACATAGTCCAATGAATTGTCCATACATAAAACTAAAGAACATAGTCCAATGAATTGTTCATACATAAAACTAAAGCACATAGTCCAATGAATTGTCTTTACATAAAACTAAAGAACATAGTCCAATGAATTGTCCATACATAAAACTAAAGAACATAGTCCAAGAATTGTAGATACATAAAACTAAAGCACATAGTCCAATGAATTGTCCGTACATAAAACTAAAGAACATAGTCCAATGAATTGTCCATACATAAAACTAAAGAACATAGTCCAATGAATTGTCCATACATAAAACTAAAGAACATAGTCCAATGAATTGTCCATACATAAAACTAAAGAACATAGTCCAATGAATTGTTCATACATAAAACTAAAAAACATAGTCCAATGAATTGCTTTTACATAAAACTAAAGAACATAGTCCAATGAATTGCTTTTACATAAAACTAAAGAACATAGTCCAATGAATTGTCCATACATAAAACTAAAGAACATAGTCCAATGAATTGTTCATACATAAAACTAAAGAACATAGTCCAATGAATTGTCTTTACATAAAACTAAAGAACATAGTCCAATGAATTGTCCATACATAAAACTAAAGAACATAGTCCAATGAATTGTCCATACATAAAACTAAAGCACATAGTCCAATGAATTGTCCATACATAAAACTAAAGAACATAGTCCAATGAATTGTCCATACATAAAACTAAAGAACATAGTCCAATGAATTGTCCATACATAAAACTAAAGAACATAGTCCAATGAATTGTCCATACATAAAACTAAAGAACATAGTCCAATGAATTGCCCTTACATAAAACTAAAGAACATAGTCCAATGAATTGTCCATACATAAAACTAAAGAACATAGTCCAATGAATTGCTTGTACATAAAACTAAAAACATAGTCCAATGAATTGTCCATACATAAAACTAAAGAACATAGTCCAATAATTTGCCTTTACATAAAACTAAAGAACATAGTCCAATGAATTGACTTTACATAAAACTAAAGAACATAGTCCAATGAATTGCATTTACATAAAACTAAAGAACATAGTCCAATGAATTGTCCATACATAAAACTAAAGAACATAGTCCAATGAATTGTCCATACATAAAACTAAAGAACATAGTCCAATGAATTGTCCATACATAAAACTAAAGAACATAGTCCAATGAATTGTTCTTACATAAAACTAAAGAACATAGTCCAATGAATTTTCCGTACATAAAACTAAAGAACATAGTCCAATGAATTGCCTTTACATAAAACTAAAGAACATAGTCCAATGAATTGTCCATACATAAAACTAAAGTACTTAGTCCAATGAATTGTACATGCATAAAACTAAAGAACATAGTCCAAGAATTGTCCATACATAAAACTAAAGAACATAGTCCAATGAATTGTCCATACATAAAACTAAAGCACATAGTCCAATGAATTGTCCATACATAAAACTAAAGAACATAGTCCAATGAATTGCCCTTACATAAAACTAAAGAACATAGTCCAATGAATTGTCCATTCATAAAACTAAAGATCATTGTCCAAAGAAATGCTTGTACATAAAACTAAAAAACATAGTCCAATGAATTGTCCATACATAAAACTAAAGAACATAGTCCAATGAATTGCCTTTACATAAAACTAAAGAACATAGTCCAATGAATTCCTTTTACATAAAACTAAAGAACATAGTCCAATGAATTGCCTTTACATAAAACTAAAGAACATAGTCCAATGAATTGTCCATACATAAAACTAAAGAACATAGTCCAATGAATTGTCCATACATAAAACTAAAGAACATAGTCCAATGAATTGTCATACATAAAACTAAAGAACATAGTCCAATGAATTGTTCTTAAATAAAACTAAAGAACATAGTCCAATGAATTGTCCATACATAAAACTAAAGAACATAGTCCAATGAATTGCCTTTACATAAAACTAAAGAACATAGTCCAATGAATTGTCCATACATAAAACTAAAGAACATAGTCCAATGAATTGTCCATACATAAAACTAAAGCACATAGTCCAATGAATTGTCCATACATAAAACTAAAGAACATAGTCCAATGAATTGTTCATACATAAAACTAAAGAACATAGTCCAATGAATTGCTTTTACATAAAACTAAAGAGCATAGTCTAATGAATTGTTTTTACATAAAATAAAAGCAATAGTTTAATGAATTGTCCATACATAAAACTAAAGAACATAGTCCAAGAGTTGTCTAAACATAAAACTAAAGCACATAGTCCAATAAATTGTCTTTACATAAAACTAAAGAACATAGTCCAATGAATTGTCCATACATAAAACTAAAGAACATAGTCCAATGAATTGTCCATACATAAAACTAAAGAACATAGTCCAATGAATTGTCCATACATAAAACTAAAGAACATAGTCCAATGAATTGTCCATACATAAAACTAAAGCACATAGTCCAATGAATTGTCCATACATAAAACTAAAGCACATAGTCCAATGAATTGCCCTTACATAAAACTAAAGCACATAGTCCAATGAATTGTCCATACATAAAACTAAAGAACATAGTCCAATGAATTGCTTTTATATAAAATTAAAGCACATCGTCCAATGAATTGTTTTTACATAAAACTAAATCACATAGTCCAATGAAATGTCCATACATTAAACTAAAGAACATATTCCAATAAAATGTTCATACATACATAAAACTAAAGAACATAGTCAAATGATTTGCCCTTCATAAGACTAAAGATCATAGTCTAATGAATTGCCTTTACCTCAAACTAAATCACATAGTTCAATGAATTGTCCATACATAAAACTAAATCACCTAGTCCAATGAAATGTCCATACATAAAACTGAAGCACATAGTCCAATGAATTCCTTTTACATAAAACTAAAGAACATAGTCCAATGTATTGCCTCTACATAATACTAAAGAACATAGTCCAATGAAGTGTCCATACATGAAACTAAAGAACATAGTCCAATGAATTGTCCATACATAAAACTAAAGCACATAGTCCAATGAATTGTCCATACATAAAACTAAAGAACATAGTCCAATGAATTGTCCATACATAAAACTAAAGAACATAGTCCAATGAATTGTCCATACATAAAACTAAAGAACATAGTCCAATGAATTGTCCATACATAAAACTAAAGAACATAGTCCAATGAATTGTTCATACATAAAACTAAAGAACATAGTCCAATGAATTGCTTTTACATTAAACTAAAGAACATAGTCCAATTAATTGCTTTTACATAAAACTAAAGAACATCGTCCAATGAATTGTCTTTACATAAAATTAAAGCAATAGTCCAATGAATTGTCCATACATAAAACTAAAGAACATAGTCCAAGAATTGTCCATACATAAAACTAAAGCACATAGTCCAATGAATTGTCTTTACATAAAACTAAAGTACATAGTCCAATGAATTGTCCATGCATAAAACTAAAGAACATAGTAGAAGAATTGTCCATACGTAAAACTAAAGAACAAAGCCCAAGTATTGTCCATAGATAATACTAAAGAACATAGTCCAATGAATTGTCCATACATAAAACTAAAGCACATAGTCCAATGAATTGTCCATACATAAAACTAAAACACATAGTCCAATGAATTTCCTTTACATAAAACTAAAGAACATAGTCCAAAATAATTGCCTTTACATAAAACTAAAACACATAGTCCAATGAATTGCTTTTACATAAAACTAAAGAACAAAGTCCAATGAATTGCATTTACATAAAACTAAAGAACATAGTCCAATGATTTACAAAGAACTAAAGAACATAGTCCAATGAATTGTCCATACATTAAACTAAAGCACATAGTCCAATGAATTGTCTTTACATAAAACTAAAGAACATAGTCCAATGTATTGCCTTTACATAAAACTAAAGCACATAGTCCAGTGAATTGTCTTTACATAACACTAAAGAACATAGTCCAAATAATTACCTTTACATAAAACTGAAACACATAGTCCAATGAATTGCTTTTACATAAAACTAAAGAACATAGTCCAATGAATTGTTCATACATAAAACTAAAGAACATAGTCCAATGAATTGTCCATACATAAAACTAAAGAACATAGTCCAATGAATTGTCCATACATAAAACTAAAGAACATAGTCCAATGAATTGTCCATACATAAAACTAAAGCACATAGTCCAATGAATTGTCCGTATATAAAACTAAAGAACATAGTCCAATGAATTGTTCATACATAAAACTAAATAACATAGTCCAAGAATTTTCTGTACATAAAACTAGAGAACATTTTCCAATAAATTGCCTAAACGTAAAACTAAAGCACATAGTCCAATGAATTACTTTTACATAAAACTAAACAACATAGTCCAATGAATTGTCCTTACATAAAACTAAAGAACATAGTCCAATGAATTTCCTTTACATAAAACTAAAGAACATAGTCCAAATAATTGCCTTTACATAAAACTAAAACACATAGCCCAATGAATTGTTTATATATAAAACTAAAGAACATAGTCCAATGAATTGTCCATACATAAAACTAAAGAACATAGTCCAATGAATTGTTCATAAATAAAACTAAATAACATAGTCCAAGAATTTTCCGTACATAAAACTAGAGAACATTGTCCAATAAATTGCCTTTACATAAAACTGAAGAACATAGTCCAATGAATTGTCCATACATAAAACTAAAGAACATAGTCCAATGAATTATCCATACATAAAACTGAAGATCATAGTCCAATAAATTGCTTTTATATAAAACTAAACTTCATAGTCCAATGAATTTCCTTCACATAAAACTAAAGAACATTGTCCAAATAATTACCTTTACATAAAACTGAAACACATAGTCCAATGAATTGCTTTTACATAAATCGAAAGAACATAGTCCTATGAATTGTTCACACATAAAACTAAAGAACATAGTCCAAAAAATTGTCCATACATAAAACTAAAGAACATAGTCCAATGAATTGTCCATACATAAAACTAAAGAACATAGTCCAATGAATTGTCCATACATAAAACTAAAGCACATTGTCCAATGAATTGTCCGTACATAAAACTAAAGAACATAGTCCAATGAATTGTTCATACATAAAACTAAAAAACATAGTCCAATGAATTGCTTTTACATTAAACTAAAGAACATAGTCCAATTAATTGCTTTTACATAAAACTAAAGAACATCGTCCAATGAATTGTCCATACATAAAACTAAAGAACATAGTCCAATGAATTGTTCATACATAAAACTAAAGCACATAGTCCAATGAATTGTCTTTACATAAAATTAAAGAAATAGTTCAATGAATTGTCCATATATAAAACTAAAGAACATAGTCCAATAATTGTAGATACATAAAACTAAAGCACATAGTCCAATGAATTGTCCGTACATAAAACTAAAGAACATAGTCCAATGAATTGTCCATACATAAAACTAAAGAACATAGTCCAATGAATTGTCCATACATAAAACTAAAGCACATAGTCCAATGAATTGTCCATACATAAAACTAAAGCACATAGTCCAATGAATTGCCCTTACATAAAACTAAAGCACATAGTCCAATGAATTGTAAAACCATACATAATAAAACTAAAGAACATTGTCCAAAGAAATGCTTGTACATAAAACTAAAAAACATAGTCCAATGAATTGTCCATACATAAAACTACAGATCATAGTCCAATAATTTGCTTTTACTTAAAACTAAAGTACATAGTCCAATGAATTCCTTTTACATAAAACTAAAGAACATAGTTCAATGTATTGCCTTTACATAAAACTAAAGAACATAGTCCAATGAATTGTCCATACATAAAACTAAAGAACATAGTCCAATGAATTGTCCATACATAAAACTAAAGCACATAGTCCAATGAATTGTCCGTACATAAAACTAAAGAACATAGTCCAATGAATTGTTCATAAATAAAACTAAATAACATAGTCCAAGAATTTTCCGTACATAAAACTAGAGAACATTGTCCAATAAATTGCCTTTACATAAAACTGAAGAACATAGTCCAATGAATTGTCCATACATAAAACTAAAGAACATAGTCCAATGAATTGTACATACATAAAACTAAAGCACATAGTCCAATGAATTGTCCGTACATAAAACTAAAAAACATAGTCCAATGAATTGTCCGTACATAAAACTAAATAACATAGTCCAAGAATTTTTTTTACATAAAACTAGAGAACATTTTCCAATAAATTGTCCATACATAAAACTAAAGAACATAGTCCAATGAATTGTCCATACATAAAACTGAAGAACATAGTCCAATAAATTGCCTCAACGTAAAACTAAAGCACATAGTCCAATGAATTACTTTTACATAAAACTAAACAACATAGTCCAATTTATTGGCCTTACATAATACTAAAGTACATAGTTTAATGAATTTCCTTTACATAAAACTAAAGAACATAGTCCAAATAATTGCCTTTACATAAAACTAAAACACATAGTCCAATGAATTGTTTATATATAAAACTAAAGAACATAGTCCAATGAATTACTTTTACATAAACCTAATGAACATAGACCAATGAATTGCATTTAGATAAAACTAAAGAACATAGTCCAATGAATTGTCCATACATAAAACTAAAACATATACTCCAATGAATTGTCCATACATAAAACTAAAGAACATAGTCCAATGAATTGCTTTTACATAAAACTAAAGAACATAGTCCAATGAATTGCTTTTACATAAAACATAAGAACATAGTCCAATGAATTGTCCATACATAAAACTAAAGAACATAGTCCAATGAATTGTTCATACATAAAACTTAAACACATAGTCCAATGTATTTCCTTTACATAAAACTAAAGAACATAGTCCAAATAATTGCCTTTACATAAAACTAAAGAGCATAGTCCAATGAATTGTTCATACATAAAACTAAATCACATAGTCCAATGAAATGTCCATACATTAAACTAAAGAACATATTCCAATGAAATGTTCATACATAAAACTAAAGAACATAGTCCAATGAATTGTCCATACATAAAACTAAACCACATAGTCCAATGAATTGCCTTTACATATATAACTAAAGCATATAGTCCAATGATTTGCCCTTACATAAGACTAAAGATCATTATCCAATGAATTGCCCTTACATAAAATTAAAGCACATAGTCCAATGAAATGTCCATACATAAAACTAAAGATCATAATCTAATGAATTGCCTTTACCTAAAACTAAATCACATAGTTCAATGAATTGTCCATACATAAAACTAAATCACCTAGTCCAATGAAATGTACATACATAAAACTAATGATCATAGTCCAATGAATTGTCTTTAGATAAAACAAAAGCACATAGTCCAATGAATTGTCCATACATAAAACTAAAGATCATAATCCAATGAATTGCCCTTACATAAAACTGAAGCACATAGTCCAATGAATTGTCCATTCATAAAACTAAAGAACATAGTCCAATGAATTGCTTTTACATAAAACTAAATCACATAGTCCAATGAAATGTCCATACATTAAACTAAAGAACATATTCCAATGAAATGTTCATACATTAAACTAAAGAACATAGTCCAATGAATTGTCCATACATAAAACTAAAGCACATAGTCCAATGAATTGCCTTTACATAAAACTAAAGCATATAGTCCAATGATTTGCCCTTACATAAGACTAAAGATCATTATCCAATGAATTGCCCTTACATAAAACTGAAGCACATAGTCCAATGAAATGTCCATACATAAAACTAAAGATCATAATCTAATGAATTGCCTTTACCTAAAACTAAATCACATAGTTCAATGAATTGTCCATACATAAAACTAAATCACCTAGTCCAATGAAATGTCCATACATAAAACTAATGATCATAGTCCAATGAATTGTCGTTACATAAAATTAAATTACATAGTTCAAAGAATTGTCCATACATAAAACTAAAGCACATAGTCCAATGAATTGTTTTTACATGAAACTAAAGCATGTAGTCCAATGATTTGGCCTTACATAAAACTAAAGATCATTGTCCAAAATATATGCCTGTACATAAAACTAAAAAACATAGTTTATTTATGAATTGTCCATACATAATAGTATAGCACATAGTCCAATGAATTTTTCTTTCCCATCCCCACTCAAGTATCTTACAAGTGGGTTTCTTTGAAATGTCTAAACAATGCCCATCATGGGTATTGAAACTAACTTTTAGTTTTATAATTTGACAGACTTATGAAACTAAAATTCACGTTTCGATACTCGTGATGGAGAGAGCACGAATAGTCCATTGTGTGAGCTTTGCCTTAACATCAAACATACCCGTTGGAACAAACTGTATGAGAAATCTAAATGAACAAGAGAAGTCATTATTTTATTTCACATTTAATAAAAAGAAATGCCACCTGGTGACACTTCAGTCACCAAGTAAGATACCACTGACACGCACTTATATCAGGTATCAGAAGAAACGTTTGTCCATGAATGAATATTATTTCATATTCTGACGATTTAATTCTATATATATTTATTTAGATTGGGCCCGGCATGACCAAGCGCGTTATGGCGTGCACTTCATAATCTGAAGGTCGCGGGTTCGCGCCCGCCTTGCGCCAAACATGCTCGCCCTCCCAGCCGTGGGAGCGTTATAATGTGACGGTCAATCCCACTATTCGTTGGTAAAAGAGTAGCCCAACAGTTGGCGGTGGGTGGTGATGACTAGCTGCCTTCCCTCTAGTCTTACACTACTAAATTAGGGACGGCTCGGTGCAGGGGCTAACTACCTACTCACTTAAATATATGCTACTGAAACTGCAAGTGATTGCGGTCCTACGTTCCTTAAAGGAATTGAGTGGCAGATGATGATATTTATTTAGATTGGACAATATAGAACAAAGAACATAAATAAATATTGTACAATAAATAGATTGATGGATAAAAAAAAATGAAACCACCAACAGCGTCGTTTTACGGGCAATTTTAACAGTTAAGCCCATGATTTCTGGTTGAGTCTGTTTCCTAGAATGTTTGTTCGTCTGTTTCTTTAAGAGCACAGACACATTGGACAATTTGTAGTGTACAACATAAGGAATCGAAACCCGTATTTTAGTGTTGTAAATTAGTAAGCTTACCACTGTATCCCCCTTTGTGGCAAAGTGGCATTTTTGTGGGCTTACAAAGGTAAATTTCATCGTTCAATTCCCGACCTGTCTGTGTTCTAAAAGAGTCAAACGAAAAAAATTCCATATTGACCCGAAGTTCAATATTGATTTATCTTTAATATTTTTTCTCTTACATCTTATTTCTTCCCACCCCCTAACTCAATATGATCAGTAACAATGAGCGAAAAATAGAAGGGTCCTCTACGGATTTTCATCAGCTTCATTTCCGCTTTCCATGTGACCAAGGAAAGTTTGCGTGATGTTAGTTAAACACAGGAAAGACTAGGCTACTCGAATCGAGGCGACATTTGCGCGTGGGTACCCCCTCTCCCGCTGCTTTCAACTCTGGCACTAATTGCTCTGATAAATTAAATGCAAGACCCAGTTTTCTTATTCGATCAGGAAATGCAGACGACAACGAACAGAGGTTACCTGGCATCCAGTTTATCGAAATTCCATCTTCTTTTCCTTTCAAGTGGGAAGTTTTATTCTGACTTTTTGGCACGCTATCCGCTCTGGAACAAAACACAAATTACGCCTAAAGCAACAACTTGGTATTTTTAGGCCCTAAAAACAACTGTTTGTATTGGTTGTCTCAAAGCGTTAGGCATCATTGAAACAGAATTACGGATTTATTTTCATTATTTTTTTTTTATTGTAAAACTTAAAGGTACACATTGAGATATCTGTCCTCTGATCCACCAGGGAGAGTGCATGACTTTGTATGACAAACTTATGGAAAAGACACTCGAACTAATCTTGCAGAATGCATGTTTTATTGTACGATATTCAAAGTAAAACGTGAGATTTTCCATTTCAACACCTCCTTTCCAAAGTTTGATCACGTTAGATCAAATTGCATGAGAATCGAAGATGGACGGAGAAACCTTAAACTTAAAAACAGCATTTTTATATAAAGTCCTCAAATTATTCCTACAAGAATGAAGTGCCATGTTTCCGTATCTATGTTTACCAAAGGTCGTCCAAGGATGTTACGTTTAGGCCTACATTACTTTCTTTAAGCTGAATTAGTTGTTGGAAGTTGTTTGGAACAGAATTAGTCCCTGTAAGTTGTTTTTACAGCTGAGTTAGTTCCCCGAAGTTATATTTACAGTTGAAGTACTTCACGGGAGTTATATACATATTTATATCAACTATATCTTTACAGTATAAAAAGACGAATGAATATTTTGTATGCCAGTTAAGTCCAAAATAGTGGTAACTATTTATTACCGTGGAACGTTTGTTTCAGTGCTTTTAATAATGAATTAGAATAATCGTTCATTTTATCACTCTTGAAGCTACCACTTTATATAAATAATTTTATTGTTTATAAACAATTGATATTCTACCTGCTAGGCTTAAAAACTGACTGATATTCTACCAGCTAGGCCTAAAAAACTGACTGATATTCTACCAGCTAGGCCTAAAAAACTGACTGATATTCTACCAGCTAGGCCTAAAAACTGACTGATATTCTACCAGCTAAGCCTAAAAAAACTGACTGATATTCGATCAGCTAGGCCTAAAAATGTTATTGATATCTAACAAGCTAGGCCTAACACTATAGGTTTTATGTTATTATGATTTCATTTTTTTATTTATCTTAACGTCAGTTATTACATTTTGTTATTGTTGTTTTATTCAAAAGTTAGAATTATTTTTGATATTTCTAACCTGAACGACATCTTATTTATTTATCTTTGGATTAAATGATCAGGTCAGAGACCTCAAGGTTCAGGCATAGCTATCCCTAATTCTGGACAGCTGACAAGAGCCAGTACCCGCTACCTATTCTTGGCGCGACTACACATTTTATTGGCACTTGTGTCATTTTCATAACACGCACAGCTGTAAGCGTGAAATGACATGTCGCGAGATGGACTTGGACTTCTATCATTCTCTGTTCAGCACGCTGACCAACAAACCAAGCCCGATCCATTTCAGTTTGTAATTATTTTTGTAATGTCTCAAATCTGTGATAAATAAATCAAATTTAGTTAAATAATCTCAAACAGAGAAAACTGTTGTTGTTTGTTACAAAGTACAAACCTGCACGAAAACCATCTGTGCTCTGTCCACCACGGGTATCGAAACCCGGTTTCTAGGGATATAAGTCCGCAGACATACAGCTGTGCTATTGGGAGAAGTGATGCAAAACTTACTAAAAGAAGGAAGTAGGACTAAAACATTTTTTGTTTTGTTTTTAAGAAACGAAACTAATTTGCAGAACATATGAAGAAAACTTGAATTATCAATATCTTGTCATCATAAACAGACAACGAAGACGTTATGTAGATATTCGTCTTTCGAGCCTCATGGTATAGGAAGGAAATGAGATGGTTGGTCTAAGCCCAGAAGCAACGAGAGAGAAACTTGCGTTTCACCAACATTCAGAGCACGTCAGTCCGTTGACATAAACAGATCGCGTGATTCTGTTCGCGTTCTGAGCTCACACGTCTGCATTTTCCGACAACGTTCTATGTTTACCAAACTAATGCATTAGTTATTAATGGTCCTGTGGAAGGAACTGACAATTATTGCTTTTTGTTTACGCCAAACTTATATTTTTAACCTTGTTAATTATCAAAAAGTAGCTTCTTTTCAGCCTTCTTAGCTGTATCAACGTCTCGCTTGTTAAATGTTTGAAACTTCTATATTCGTACCATAGATGACTAATCAAGCATAAAGGTTCTGTGTTTTTTAACCCACACGTATCTTTTTACAAACTACAGCTACCAACTTTGTTCATGGCTAGAAAACACAGTTATATTTATAAAAAATTATAGTAACAATAAATAAAGGTTGTGTGTTGAGTGTTGCCGCGTAGAGGTACCAACAGATGGCGATTTCATAACTTATCCCATATCAAAACTACCTCCAGTTCCCACCATCCTCTCCAATGCAATATATATCTTCCGTTCAGAAACATTTTCAACTTTGTTGGTTCATTATGGCTTCTTGAAAGTCGTATAGATTGTTCTAATCCGTAAATTAAAACATACTGTCACAATTTTCTTTTAACTAAGGTCCGGTATGGCCAGGTTATAAAGGCACTCGACTCGTAATCCGAGGGTCGCGGGTTCGAATCCTCGTTACACCAAACATGCTCGCCCATTTAACCGTGGAGGCGTTATAATGTGCGGTCACTTTAACTATTTGTTGGTAAAAGAGTAGCCCAAGGGTTGGTGGTGGTGGGTGATGACTAGTCACCTACCCTCTAGACTTACACCGGTAAATTAGGGACGGCTAGCGCAGATAGCCCTCAAGTAGCTTTGCATGAAATTTAAAACAAACCAATATTTCAACTAAACCCGATTACTTTCTAGAATTTTGTTCTTCAGATTAATGTGTAATTGAAATTATTAATGTGACAGCATGCTGTTTCTTCAGACACTTAAACAACACTAATCGGTTTCCCTGCTAAATCTTACTGAATCAAATAGATTTCTTCTCAAAGTTCAAGCAATCATAAAGAAATGACCTAAATTGCATTAAATCATATTATATACATTAGAAGTTGTTGGTTATTTTACAATTAAGCACAAAGCTACACATCACAGGTATTGAAACCTTATTTTTAACGTTATATGCCTTCAGACTTACCAAGTTTTTTTTTCGTACATGCGCACAATCAGTAAAAATGATGTTTTGAACACTAGGGACACAAATAGAAAACAAAGTATTTATTATACGATTCAGTTTGGTCAGTTTTTTTCGTACATTTTTTAACGGAACTTTTCTTACATAATTGTTACTAGATAATTCTGAAATAATCGAGTTTCGATAAGAACCGCATAACTTCTTACCATAGTAAATTACACCATATAAAAAGAAAGGCATTTGATAGCCTAACTGCTTTGTGCCATAAAACACCAAATCAGCCAACAAACCAATCATTTTAAAATAATTTATCACAATAAACAACGCTAGAGGTCGCTAAATATACAGCAAAAACGAAAATTGATTTGTTGGTTGTTTTGAACTTAAGTACAAAGCTACACAAAGGGCTCTCTGTCCCATAATTTTACATTTTAGCCCAACAGTTTCTGATTTCATTTTTTTAATGACTAATTTCTAGCAAAGCTGCTCAAAGGCACATCTTTGCATAACCGTCCTGAGTATTAAATTGATAGAGTGGAGGAAAATAGCTAGTCAATAGCACTCACTCCGACAACGTTTAGGCTTATCTACAAACAACTCGAATACCCATATTCGCAAAATATCTATCTTCGGATTCACAGACTGGGGATGCTAACTAATAAGCCACTCCCGATCAAAGTTTTAGTGCCGTGTAGAGTTTGACCCAGAGGAAGAACAGAACGTTCAACTGACAAACAGCTGGAATTGATACTTTCCAATAACTAGGTGAAACATACAGAAAGTTAGAAACTTTGCGTGATAAGCAACGTAACGAGATATCTACTAACATGGACCCTGTTAAAACACGTGGGACATCTGTACACTGAACAGAATCGTCGTCCCTAAACGATCAATAAACACGTGTAACTCATATAGAGCGCGTGTTAAACATCGCAAGTGATAACAAGGCTTAGAAAAATGTTAAATATATATAGCACCTTTTAGCACTTATTATGTTATTACTCAAAGTGGAAATGTTTTTTTTTATATTTTGGTATAGATAGATATCGTGTTAGCGTGTCGGTCTGCTGATCGAAAGGTTCGAGATGCGATGGACTAGAAATGGCCTATTCATTAGCTGCCCTGTTATATGTAGCTATTGCTTTGAATTCAATGGCACTGGAGAAAAATTATACAGGTTGTAAGCTCGGTACACGATACCTTTATATACTTGTTTTTATCACACATTGTCTTGCATATACAAAGCATACTTTCCGTTAAGTTGGTTGTTCTTGATTATACGCAGCGGTGCTTCCACCTAGTGGTTAAGGACTGCACTGTCAATTTTTTTTATTAATAATTGAGAGATGAATTGCAATAACAAATAAATTTCAATGACATTTTACAAAAAAGAGGCAATTCTAAATATTGTGACAAACGATTCATTGTTTATGCAACCACTTAAAGAACACTGAAACAAAACGAAAATATTTTTAAACAGATTTTTGTCAATATTCATTAAATATTAAAATTAAACCAACTGTATCAGTCCAAATAGGAGATTTATTCGCATTTATTTAAGATGGCTGATAAAGTGAATAAAATCTTGATATAGAACACACAGTCCAGAAACAGAAACTCTAAAACTGTTCTCTGTTTTATAAACATTATAAAATAAATTATATGTTTTCAGTTGCGTATGTAGAGTTTCAAAACAGGAGTTTAAAGAACCAAAATCAATATCCTCTTAGCCTCACATTGATATCACACGTTTAGCAAGAACTAATAACCTTTTTGGTATATTTTCGTTTTGAAAATTAATTTTCTTAAACTTTAAAAGTATAACCTAAAGTTATCACCCTAAATATAAATATATATGTCGCACATGGTGTGTAGTTATTTGCAGGGATTTATTTTGCTAAAATCTCATAAAGAATGAATTTTGCTTTATTAAGCTTCCATACAAGTGGTGAGATTGAAATATGGTGCATCAAAGAAGACAAAAAGTAATTATGAAGTAAAGAAGTAAAAATAAAAAAGAACCAACACGTGCGACTCGCTAATCTCATCATCTCGATATAATCGCATACGATACAGCACGAGCTATTAAGGTATCCACAGGTTTCACCACGACAACGACCAGGTATCACACCATAGAACAACCTTTAATAACTTTGCTAAGTGCTCTAATTAGGGAATTCGAGTTAGTTACACTAATCAAAAGTTATACATGCGAATAAAGTTGGTTCTATAAATCAACCCTAAAACAGACTTTTTAGTTAATTCTTTTTCCCGTGTTTTAGGACCACAATTTTTTATTTCAGCGCAAAATGAAATAATTTCTTTAAAATAAAAACAAACAAACACAATCAGCAATCCTTGTGTTTAAATTCAAGTCACCCTTTCGTTTTGCTTCAGAATTTCGCGAAAAGTTACACTAAGGTTATCTTTGAGTAGCCTCCTCTACTTTTTAAGCAGAAGGACTTGAGATAAAATAGCTCTTCGACAGTACTTGTCGTCTACTTTTGGTGTTATGGTCTACTTTTTTATGACTGAGTGGAGAGATTTAACAATCAGTCTTTTAACGAACCTTCAGCGAAACGCGTTTCTTAGTCAGTGGATCGCGAATTATGAGTCCTTGCGTTCACAGTCTGGGCACATTGTGGATAGGTCCACACCTGGCACATATAATTAAATTATAGTCTTTGAACTATTTTTATGGAAGTTTCCATAAGCAAAACGTATATTCTTATTGTTTTAAAATCTCATTGGCATAGCTGCATGTCTGAGAACTCGCATTGCTAGCAGTCGGGCTCCGATACTCTTGGTGAGCAGATCACAGCATAATGTGTAGCTTTGCGCTTAAATTCAAATAATCAGTCAGTCCAAAAATAAAGGAATCAAAGTGGCAACTATCTCCAAATAAACATTTCTCGCTCATCTCGTGAAAATTCGAGAAATCATTGGATGTTTGTCATGTTCGTGTATTTAAATTATCCTAACTGAACTTCACGTGCTCCTGATGGTCTCGTGACATGAATCTAATTAACTAATGTCAGAGCAGAAATGTTATTTTTGATATCATTTCCCAAAGCATGTCTTAAAGCGCAAATAGTTATCCGCGCTGTGCTCGCTTCGAGTATCCAACCCCAAATTGTAACGTTACAAGCCCTTAAGCTTGCTGTTGAGTCATCGGAAGACATATTGGTAGTTCACTGTTGGTGGAATTCACGAATTATTTTATATTAAGTTATCTCTTGTTACAACAAATAACCAACTATTTTAATGGAGCCATTTATTTGAGGGAAACTCCTTCATTAATTAAACAAGAATAACTATATAATTATTGGTAGTTTTATTTACCATAATATGTACGTGCGACTGAAAGGCTCTTTGTAACCAACAACGTCATGGACCCACAAACAGCTTAGGTTAAAGAAACATCTTTAAAAAGTCGATATTGTCCATATATCACATTGTTTGTTTGTTTTTTCATGGTTAAAAATTTGCCAACATAAAACCAAAGTTTCTTCCACCTCTATCAGAATACTAGAGACAATTTAACACCCCCTCTCTTCCCCTCAGAAACATACATTTATACAGAAGTTGTCGCTGTTTTTGCTTAGCAGTAAATCAGTAGCGCGAGCGTATCGAGAAAAATGCACCCATAGCGATATGGACGGAAAACACAAAAGAAAACACAGTAACTTCAAACCTTGGCTGAAGATTTGATAGGCACCTATAAAAACAACAAGCGAAAAATTGTGCCTGTCTGTATTTATTATTGTGCGACTCTAGATCATTTAGTACGAAGCAAAGGAAAAATATATATATCACGATCGCGTTTTGATCTCGATGTTGAAAAATAGTTTCAAAAGCTGATGTAACTTTTCTTGTTGTTGTTTTACTAAAGTTTCAAAAACGCGCGCTATTTGCACTGATAGCTTCAATAGAACGAGTTGGAAAGTGTCGCTTAGCAACGATACTGAAAAAAAAATCAAAGCGACATCTTGCATACTTTAAAATATATATATATAAAAATAATTAGTTTAGGGAAATAAGATCGGCAAATGAGCATTATAAAAATGAAAAAAAAGGCTTAGGTGATTTTTGATACTGATATTAATTAATTTTAAAAATGTGAATTCTGTAACTAGATAAGTACAAAACATTTTTAAAGAATCATTTCACTTGTTTACTTAAAATATTCTGAATGCACAATATAATATATATTAGGTTGGTAATATAAATTACAAACTACGAGCACCTCACTAGTACAGCGGTATGTCTATGGATTTATAACGTTAAAATCAGGGGTTTGATTCCCCTCGGTGAGCTCAGCAGATAGCCCGATGTGTCTTTGCTATAAGAAAAACACACACACAAACATACACACACACATTGTATGAGTTTCGTAGTTTGAGCTTCGAGTTTCTTAGTTCCAAATCGATAAGTAACAATCATTTATGTAGATAACTGTTAGCATATAGTCCGTGTTAAATTTTCCGTTAAATAAAAGAGACCTGTTCATAAAAACAAAAGAAATCAGTGATAATATTCATCATACAAAACAAACACAGGGGACATGAGAAATGAAAGTTTCTCCAACCCATGCGTTTCCCTTAGCATTCTCGTATCTGTTCGACTGAAATCCAGACAGTTACCTGGTCATCTCGGATGTGACAGAAAGGCCATTATCGCGTAGACTGAAATATGAAACATCGCACATTTACAGTTTATTAAAGCAGTTACAAAGAACGTGGCTAATGAAGCGAATACTTTAATGCAAAACCTCTATGTATTATTGTGAGTTGGTATAAATAAAATGCGATAACAAAAATCTAGGATACACCCCAGCAATATCGAGCTTAACAAGTTGAGAGAACATGAGTCATGTTCGTTCTCTTTCTTTGTCCAATGATTGGACAGAATATATTACGCATTTTGTGACGTAGACACATCTTACTACAACACCCGTAAAATTTAATTTCAAGTTATTGTTGTAGGTAGTTCGTTTCCAATTTTAATTAGAAAACTGATATGTAACCACTACAGTTACCACTCATTGTTAAACATCGACACTAACCGTGATGTAACCACTACAGTTACCACTCATTGTTAAACATCGACACTAACCGTGATGTAACCACTACAGTTACCACTCATTGTTAAACATCGACACTAACCGTGATGTAACCACTACAGTTACCACTCATTGTTAAACATCGACACTAAACGTGATGTAACCACTACAGTTACCACTCATTGTTAAACATCGACACTAACCGTGATGTAACCACTACAGTTACCACTCATTGTTAAACATCGACACTAACCGTGATGTAACAACTACAGTTACCACTCATTGTTAAACATCGACACTAACCGTGATGTAACCACTACAGTTACCACTCATTGTTAAACATCGACACTAACCGTGATGTAACAACTACAGTTACCACTCATTGTTAAACATCGACACTAACCGTGATGTAACAACTACAGTTACCACTCATTGTTAAACATCGACACTAACCGTGATGTAACAACTACAGTTACCACTCATTGTTAAACATCGACACTAACCGTGATGTAACCACTACAGTTACCACTCATTGTTAAACATCGACACAAACCGTGATGGAATAACTACAGTTACCACTCATTGTTAAACATCGATACCAACCGTGATGTAACAACTACAGTTACCACTCATTGTTAAACATCGACACTAACCGTGATGTAACAACTATAGTTACCACTCATTGTTAAACATCGACACTAACCGTGATGTAACCACTAAAGTTACCACTCATTTTTAAACACTGACACAAACTGAACGATATATAACAGCGATTATTAACATAAACTATTAAAGCTGGGCCTCAGAACACCGTTTAACAACTCCTTTTGAAAAATGTTTGATGTTCATATTTTATAGTGACCTGTGGCCGGATACCAGTCTGTACTTTACTTTGTAATAAAGGCTAGTACGGTAAGCCAGAAGAGACACTTCCCATATATAGTCGCAACTTTTACTGTAATCTGTATTCACTGTTGTTATCAGAAGAGGGGCATATTCCTGTGTGTATCCTAAGAATGTGAGCATTTACTTTATCTAAAATCAAAATATATAATTAACTATAATTTAAAACATGTTTTTAGACTTAATGTAAGTTATACCATTTTAAATATTTCGAATCAGTTTGTTTTTGATTTTTTGAGTAACGGTGTTAGCCGCTACAGTGAAAACAACGAACTATAACAAATTGGATGTGTAAATTAAAAGTTAGGGACGGCTGGCGTAGATAGCTCTTAAGTAGCTTTGAGCGAAATTCAGAAACAAACTTTTCTAGAACAGTGAAAACCACAACCTTTCCCAAAGTTTTGTTTATCTTGTCTGTAGCGAATTGCACTGGACTTTTCACGTGCTTTAAAAGTTGGTTTTGCTGGATTATCAAAAAGCTCACAAGTTGAATGTAAATTATTGAAGTGAACTGAAAACGAAAGTATATATTTATATTAATATGTATAATAAATAGTTTCTGTTTTCTGGTCACGCTTCTTTTTTGGTAATGGTCTACAATTTACGTCGTTGCTTAGCAACAAAACTACTAACTGATATTGTTGTTGGGTCAACCGTAGTGTTTGTATTGAATGTTTAATACACATGTTATTTTGTTTAAAAAATTTTGGTTTTTGTTATTATTATTCTTAATTCGGTGATGTAACAACAAAATAGTTTAATTGAGAAATTATTTAGATTTAAAACTGATTTTTTAATTAAAAGTTTTATCCACTTGGAGTTAGAGTAGGTTATCGTACACTACGTCCTTATTTTAGGCTTAATTACAAAACGAATAATACTTTAGGCTCTCTTATCTCATTGTGATGAGTTATACAACATTTTATTTATTTATTCAGTTGTTTAATGAACCTCTTAAGTTTTTTGAGTTGTAAACAAAATCAAAATAAGAGTTACCAAGTATTTCAATAAAGTAGTGTTTCAGCTAAGCCTTACGTTATGTTTAGGTGTTAGGCTTAATGCTTAAATTATGCTACAAATAGATCTACAATTTCTAATGTTAAGAGTTAAATAATAGTTACATGAATGTCAGTGTATGCGCATGGTATTTTAATTAAACTGTTAAAGAAATTAATATTTCTTGAATACTTACGTACGATGTAAAAACCCAAATTATGAATAGAGAAGTAGAAATCTAGAAATGTTCAAAACTGTTGCATTACGTAGCAATGATTAAAAATCTGAAAACCCTTCTAGTTACTTTGACATCGCTTTTCAATATTAGAATTTTCTTAACATCCATACTTTTTGACGGGTTATAACACCAGTTAATTACTAATAAAAGCATCCCAGTGAAAGTATAATGTGAATAGTATCGTAACTATGACTTAGGGGTCTGATGTGGTGGGATGATTAGGGTTGTCGACTTGTAAGCTGTGGGTTGAAAGTTCGAATCCTGTAACTGAACGTGCTGGCTCTTTCAACCGTAGAACCATTATATTGTGGTAATCAAGGAGTAACCAAAGAGTTGGCAGTGGAGGATGTTGATCGGTTGCTTTCCTTGAGTAAGATCGCACGAAATTCAACATATACACAAACTTTTGTATACAGAGCTGACGAGGTCTTTCAACAATACCAACGCACTTGAGGCTGGTTGGAACACGACATTATTAATGAACACATTCATATACTAACAGCTTCTTCCATATTTTCGATATTAATAAAAGGAAGTTTTAACAACTGTTTACTTACTATTTCATCCCGTTAGCTCAGCGATACGTCTGAGGGGTTATAACGATAAAAACTTAGTCTAGATACCCGCTGTGGGCAGAACACAGACACCACTTTCTGCAGATTTGTGCTAAACAAAGTATAAACAAATCTTTAATAAATTCCTCGTCAGATTGTTTACTTATTTAAAACTGTTTGTTTATAGATACATTTTGATGCGGCCCCGACATGGCCAGGTGGGCTAAGGCGTGCGACTCGTAATCTGAGGGTCGCGGGTTCGCATTCCGGTCGCACCAAACATGCTCGCCTTTTCAGCCGTGGGGGCGTTATAATGTGACCGTCAATTCCACTATTCGTTAGTAAAAGAGTAGCCCAAGAGTTGGCGGTGGGTGGTGATGACTAGTTGCCTTCCCTCTAGTCTTACACTGATAAATTAGCGACGGCTAGCGCAGTTAGCCCTTGAGTAGCTTTGCGCGAAATTGAAAAAAAACTTCTGATGCAACAGGGAAAAAGTATTTTACTTGTAATAACGCCAATCATTATTTTTTATGTAATTTTTTCTTTCTCTTTTTTTCCATCATAGGGATCGAACCTCGAAATTTACTGTGACAAGACTGCATGTCGTAGCACAAAGTTGAAGCAACTGGCATTAGGTGATTAAACATAGTTAACGAACGAGAAATAGGGATATATTTCTTATATTTGTTTCTCTTTCCTATTACGTTTCCGGCAGCTGAACTTATCTGTTAGGCTTAACGGATCGACTAAGATCAGTTATAATAAAGGTTCATATTCATGTTAGAACCTATATTCTTGTTAAAGTAAATGATCGTAACAGCTAACGAATGTAAGTTTAAAAAATATTAAATATTGCAACAAACTATGTCAATTTATCGCAGCGCCGTTTAATGTAATAGTTAGGTTTGCAACAGATCGTTATAAAGCCTGCCTTTGAATTTCATACACCGAGTAACATTATTCGTAAAACTTATGAGAGTAAACTAATGACGTAGCGCCACCTAGCGGTTGGGCGAGTTTGTAGCAGTTTATTCATGCCAATTATATTTGCTGTCCTACCGAAATATGGGCTGTATTCTTCGCCGTGAACATGCGTGTTCTCCATGTGTTTCACGATCAATAGAAATCCTGTCACTTTCACAAATGTTGTACCAAATATTTCTTCAGTATTGTTTGTGTTTTTTGAATTTCGCGCAAAGCTACTCAAGTGCTATCTACGCTAGCTGTCCCTAATTTAACAGTGTAAGACTAGAGGGAAGGGAACTAGTTATCACCACCCACCGCCAACTCTTGGGCTACTCTTTTACCAACGAATAGTGGGATTGACTATCACATTATAATGCCCCCACGGCTGAATAGGTGAGCATGTTTGGTGCAACATGGATTCGAACCCGCGACCATCGGATTACGCGTCGAACGCCTTAACACGCTTGGCCATGCCAGGCCCGTTTCTTCTGTAACTCCGTAGTTAACGAAAATCTTCTTTCATCAAAATTACACTAAAATGTTCACCAGAAACGACCGGTTTCGTGTAAGAAGAGACTGACACCTGTGAATATTTTAAGCCGACTTCGTGGGAATCAAATCTCTTTTATAATCTCTAAATAACAAACAAAATTTCTTTTCAAAATAACGTGTTTTGACCTGGTGTATCGGTTTCACTTTACGTTAATTAAATTCGAACATCAGGTGTATATTTTATTTATACATAAGCGCCATAAGCTGAAACGTAGCAGACGAACTTTATCCTTTTGATTCAAATAGTGAAACCATTTTTTTTTTTAAATATACAAGTCACAAGTGTGTTATAAGTTGTTACATTTGTTTTAGGTGGTAAAACTTTGGTCACTAAAAATGTCCATTTCAAGGCTTCTAAAGGTCAAACGGATCTGAATGCATCACTCCCTCTCTACCAATTAATCTTTTGAATATCTACTGAACTAAACGACCCTTCTATTGTTCGTATCAGACGTTTTTGAGAAGGAAGTAACTGGATATATTCGTCACGACACCAGGAAAATAAAGGAACGTTGTCAAAGAACTGTTATTGTGTTTCGTGTCGCCCAGCTGCGCGCTTTCTCATACATTATAAAGGTATCCTCTTCGGTATGTTGATGTTCGGCGCCATCTTGAATTATTTCTATGCACAAAAACAAGTGTAAAATCACCAAGGTGGTGCAAACGTTTTTACACATCTCTTGTTGCGACGGGTGCTTTTAAAACCATCTCCGACGTGTAATTGTACTTTGATGTCGAATGTTTTGTTATGTAGACACTTTCGTTTCATCTGTTCCCAGTGAGGTGGGGGGTTGTGGTGTGCGGAACACAAATAGAGTCAGTTGTGTAGTTTTGCGTTTTACAACACACGAAGTGTTTCATTGCACGAGCTTTATATTTTGTGTGCAACTTTAACCAATGTCTGCAGTGCATTTAGAAACGAATTTTCAATTTGACATATTCACAGCTCATCCTCTGGTTAACCTGAAGATGACAAAGGAAGGTCGAAACGTTGTTCTCTGCTTATCAATAAAAGTGTTAATACTCATACCAGCCGTTCATAACTCGTTAATATACGTGTACGAAATACATTTTCGCCCTCTGAAATACAACAGTTGGAAACGTAACAAATTATGAAATAAACCTGGAACTATGTTGTGTCGTTGTTTTTTATCTGACGACAGTAAGTGACATGATCGATAATTCTTACACCTTTAATGATTCCACCTTCGTCTATTCTACTTCATTATTGTTTCATGATAAACATGGTAACATTAGGGACAACGTGAGTGACGTTGTAAGATACTTGTCCCCAGTTTTTATTTTGTACCTCACTTTATTTTAGTACCAGCGAACTAGTGGGTCTATGGCCCCGGTTTTTAGGGCTGTTATGAAATAGATAGAGAAGTTCAATTGTTGTTAATTGTATAAGATAAGACCTCGGGACAGAGGCGATTTGTTTGGTACCAGATAGAGAAATGAGTTACAACAAAACATACATCTCATATGAGTGTACTTACACTTAATGACTCCTAATTACAGGGACACATGAAATATACTTACATTGAATGACTACTAATTACAGGGACACATGAAGTATACTTACATTGAATGACACCTAAATACCGGGAAATATGAACTGTACTTACACTGAATAACTCCAATTACAGGAAGACATGAAGTGTACTTAAACTGAATAACTCCTAATTATAGGGACACATGAAGTGTACTTACATTAAATTACCACTAATTACAGTGACACATCAAGTGTACTTACAATAAATGACTCCTAATTATAGGGAAATATGAACTGTACTTACATTGAATAATTCCCAATTACAGGGACACATGAAGTATACTTACACTGAATGACTCCTAATTACAGGGACACATGAAGTATACTTACACTGAATGACTCCTAATTACAGGGACACATGAAGTATACTTACACTGAATGACTCCTAATTACAGGGACACATGAAGTATACTTACACTGAGTGACTCCTAATTACAGAGACACATGGATTTTACCTATAATGAATGACTATCCTTCTGAAAAAGGAAAGCTTTTCAGAAACAAAAATCCCACAAACGTAAGAAATTCATTTTAAAATAGTTCCTTGTATTAACAGGAAGAATTTCAAAAAGTATCTCTATTATTCAACTTATCACATTATTTTATGAAGTCCACTTGGCTCCATAGGAAACCCAGCGGTGAGTTTATGGACTTACAACGCTAAAATCAGGGGTTTTATTCCCCACTGAGGATGCAGCAGATAGGCCTAATTGTGGACTTGATGGCAAACAAAACAACTCAACAATTTCACAATTTTATTTTATTTATTTTAAAAGTTCTTATGCTTTTTACCGAAACTCTGTCAAATATCTCAACCAGAGAACGTTTATTCTCGGATAACTGTCCCTCTATTTTAGTTAATAAATAATTGTTTTATTAAATATATTCACTAACTTCAACGTTCCCTGCTAGGACAGCGGAAAGTCTACGGATTTAGAACGCTAAAATCAGGGGCTCGGTTCCCTTTGGTGGACTCAGCAGCTAGCCTCATTTAGCTTTGTTATAAGAAAACACACACAAACTAACTTCAAGGACCAAGCACCACCTAGTGATTATCAAGCCAAACTATATCGCTCAGGTTCCGTGGCTTTTAACCATTACTATCTTGTCCTTGTCTTCCTGCCAGTGGCTGGACCTTATCCATCGTTTCTTTCCTGACTAATGCCTGACTTCAATGTCCAAATAAATTCAATCTCTTCTTTAATAATAATTTCAGCCCAATCTTAACAATTTACATCGAATATTCGTGTGAGTTAAATTCATTAACGGGAGTGACTCGAATGAGGGAGAAACACCCATTATGACCCATTTTCAAGTTACAACACTTGGCAATAACCGTTAATTTTATACCACAAAATATGTTTACTCACACACGCTCACGAACTGGTTGATTATTAATTTTGTTTTGAGCAATAGCTTGTTACGATTGGCATTTAATATTATTTACTGAATCATCTGCCTACAGTTTGGTTCTCGGTTCAACAGTTTTTTTTCCAACAGTTTCTTTCCTTCACCACTCGAATCTCCACCTCACCACTGTGTCCTCATCTCTCAGGCCCGGCATGGCCAGGTGGGTTAAGTGGTTCGACTCGTAATCCGAGGGTCGCGGGTTCGAAGCCCCGTCGCACCAAACGTGCTCGCTCTTTCAGTCGAGGAGGCGTTATAATGTGACGGTCAATTCCACTATTCGTTAGTAAAATAGTAGCCCATGAGTTGGCGGTGGGTTGTGATGACTAGCTACCTTTCCTCTAGTCTTTCGCTGCTAAATTATGGACGGATAGCGCAGATAGCCCTCGTGTAGCTTTGCGCGAAATTCAAAAATAAACAATCCTCACATCGTCCAGTGGTAACTCTTTTTTTACTCACCGCTAGACCGTTGCCCTGAAATCCTTTCTTTTATGTCTTTTTCCATTTTCTTCATCAGAGTTTTATATTTTTTGTCTGTCCTCTCGAGCACCCTTCTTCACATCTTTATCCGATCCAGCTGAGATTCCATTCGTCTCCAAACATAATTCTTAAAGCTTTATAATCTGTTATAAACACTATGGATTTGAAGCATCATGAGACGTAAAAAAGATGCAACTTGGTAACAGCAATATCCATAGATGGTAGCACTTTCGTTAATTAAACTAAACAATAATTATCTGCTTCCTTGCTCTTTGCTAAGCGCAAAGTTAAAAACTGGGCCATCTGTGCCCTGTTCATCACGAGTATCGAAACCAGATTTTTATTTCTCTTCTGCTATAATCTGGGAGCCTCTTTTATGTGTAACCCAAAATTAGTTTTCTGTTTCTAGGAAAATGATATTTTAACGTTTTATAAACTCGACCAGAAGCCAAAAAAAAAAGTACTCTTTCTTCTCATTTACAGTGATATCTGTTAGTGATTTTTTAAATCTTTGAAAACTTCACGAAAGTTCTCTGTAACTCATCAGATATCAGTGAACTAACCAGAATAATGTAGTAACTTAGTTTTCTACACTGCTACCTCGGGTAGGAAAACCCCAGCCCTAGAGTCACGGCCCTAGGCTCCAGCTGAGCCCTCCAGCAGAACAGACCAATGGACCCCCTTCTGTTTCCTCGGGGAATACGCCACATTAGGCTTAGCTCTGTTACTGTTATTAACTCTAGAAGATCGATCGATACCCGTTTCATGGAGATCTATGAGATGTAGCGAGCAAATGACTCTCGCATCTCTCGATTCCCTTGGAACAGAACACCAAGCTATTACCGCATGGGTGAATTTGTACTCGCTTCCTTAGTTACTTTTAAAAGGTAATGCGAACTCGGAGCTCCTATCGTGATAGATTAGAGAAATAGACCAGATGAATACAACTACCTGACGCCACGATTTCACCACGCAATGAATAGGAACTTCTAAATAGTAACAGATAGTATCGGAAGTATAACACTGAGTAGGAATATCTGTTTACGATATAGCGGGACAAAGTAATTATTCATAAATCTGGTTGTTGAAAACTACAACGTGATGCACACGTGCTTCTCAATCTTGTCAATAGGGGCTGATCGTCTCACGTTAAAATCAGTTTCTTCAAAATCTTTAAAACTTTGCTCCTATCGTAGCCAAAGTAGTACGTAACTTGCCAGTGCCCTCTAGTGGCATAGCGGCATGTCTAACGACTTACAACGCTAGAATTCAGGATCCGATATCTGTGGGTGGAGAGAGCACAGATAATTCATTGTGTACTTTGTGCTTAATTACAAACAAACAAGCACTTGTCGGGCGGGCATGATCTAGTAGTTGGCGTACCTTACTGTAAATCTGAATGTCCGTGGTTCGCATCCCGTTGGCAAAAAAGTGGTTATGGATGCGTTTCCAAGAGTGACAATGAACCTCTCTATTCGATTATCTAACAGCTTCGAACTCTATTATATTAGTTCAAAACAAGAAGAGTAGCTCTCGTAACCCTCGTGCAGCTTGGCGCGAATACCCAAAACAAATGAATATACAATTGAGGAGTTAAATATGTTAACAGCGCCCTCATTGTGTTTAGAATTCTCATGCAAAGCAACAGAGAGTTTATATGTGCACGACCATACTTAAGTTTGAACTGACTGAATAGAGAAAGAACGAAGAATCAATAGTCAACCACTAGGTCATTGTTCTCTGACTGGCCATGCATGGCCAGATGGTAAGGGTACTCGACTCGTAATTTAAGGATCGCGGGCTTGGATCCCCGTCACAACAAACATGCTCGTCCTTTCACCCATGGAAGCGTTATAATATGACGGTCGATCCCGCTATTCGTTGATAAAAGAGTAGTCTAAAAGTTGGCGGTGAGTGGTGATGACTAGCTGCCTTCCCTCTAGTCTTATATTACTAAATCATGGACGGCTACCGCAGATAGCTCTTGTGTAGCATACTGCGAAATAAAACAAACAAACTATTCTATAGCACTCACAATCCTGTATTACAAAGCGTGCTCTCGCGTCAAAGGGCTGCGAACAAGAAATCTTCAGATATCTACTCCCTGCGAGCTAACCACTCCAACTTCCATGCTTTTCTAATTATAGTATTTGTTCATGTTCGCTTTTATTGCTTCACTGAGACAAAACCCATCGACAGAAGATAACACACATGCTAAGTCAAGCGACGAATAACGGAACTATTCTGTTATTTTATTTTCAAAGTTTTTAACAGACGACACACGATTCAAAGTTACAACAATGTCATTCGCAGACCGTTAACGTACAGTGAGATACGTCGTTACGATTAACCTTCATCCGCACGAGTCTTTCACTAAATTCTTCCGCTTCCTTCTTGTCCAGTCCTTGCTCGTGACATTTCCCACGTTTATGACCGTTCCTTCTTCTTCTGGTTTCACTTACGATGTTTCAGATTTGAACCATGAGTTATCGCTTGGAAATCCAATCTGTTCGTCTTAACAAAAAAAAAAAAGGCTTAGTGTGTCCTGTTTTCTCTAGATGATAAAGATAACAACTTATTTTGAAGGAAACACTGTTGTTTATCTCAGTCCATAAAGTCTGAACTGACTAATTTTTTTTTTTACGTATTTGCATCCTTTTTGTTATTATTATTCCAGTTACAATAAGGCACAAGATATAAGAAATGTTTATCGTCGGAAATTCACAGCTCGTGTCGTCTTGTAATGTAATCAATGGAGGAAAAGCAGAAAAAAAAAGGACTAAACGCTCCAGTTTGCCACTGATGTGCACATTAGATAACTACAATATTGCACATTGTGTGACTTTGTGCTTAATTCTAAACAAGCAAACAAAACTACAATATTCTAACTTAACCCTCATGGAAGTTAACAGACGTGGGGTGTAAAATGTCGCAAGAAAAAAACACACTAATAACTTATGAAAAGCAAAATGTTGCAAAATATAAAAATAGTTATCAGTGATGTCGAGAAACCCACTTGGTGAGAAATGTATATGCAAATACGGCTCGTTTGGGTTGAGAAAATATTTTACGTAGAGGAGCGAACAACGTTTGAACAGCTAGATAAATAAATAAAGACAGTCAGATAGATATATTAAAAATAGATAGACTGATAAACAGCCAGACAAATATGTAGAAAGCTAGACAGATAAATCGAGAGACTGTCAGACAGATAAACAGATAGGCATATTTTCAGTAATAGTATTTCAGTTTTGGTTTTTAGCGAAATGTGCTTCTCCGTATTATACCGCCACATACAATGCACAGTGCAACTCAATCCTTTGTGAACCTGAAGATGACCGAAGAAGGTCGAAACGTTGTTCGCTCTTCTATGTAAAATATTTTCTCAACCCAAACGAGCCGTTTTTGCATATAAATAAAAATATTTAATTTCTCCCCATCCCCACAAAAAACAGATTCAATTTAAAACACAAAAGAACAGTGGTTAGAAAATACCCAGTAGAAGCATCTAGACGAAATTCGTTGTATAGTTGGGGTGATCTAGTTAGCCAATTGCCGATTCTGAGCTCGAGGATTCACAGCTCACATCCCGTTCATGTTAAAACATCTGAGGCTGTGGATGCGTTATAAGAGTGCCGGTGAACTCGAACTAATCGATTAGACAAGAGACACTCAAAAGCTGGAAGCGAGTGTTGTGGAATAACTTCTTTCCCTTTGGATTGTTACTTCAATCCTAGAGTCAGTTACGTGCAGGTGTTCTAGTGAAGATTTGCGCGACATCAAAAAAAAAAATAAATAGAAAAGGAACACAGTGTGTTCATCTGTCCATGAGCAACCAATGGATAAAGTATCGTTTGCTAATTTATTGCAAAATTATTATTAAATAACACGTTACTGTACACTGTTTTAATGTAGTTGTTCGTTATAGTCTCTTAAGTCGAGAACATGAGTTACTATATTTATTACTACAGTAGAAGCATCAGTTACTATTTATTACTACAGTAGTTACATGAGTTACTATTTATTACTACAGTAGCAGCATCAGTTAATATTTATTGCTACAGCAGTAACATCAGTAGTAACTTAAGTAACTATTTATTACTACAGTAGTAATATTTCGTTTCAGAGCTACAAGCTAGTTATATAAAAGGCTATGTGCCCGTAACCGTCACTAGATTTCACCTGAATTACTGGAAGGAATCGCGCTAGTGACCTCTATCGTTGTTCTTGTTGAACCAAATTCTAGCTGATTGATGTTTGTTCTCACAAGTGGAACACTTACATGCATGCAACACAACATTCACATTGTTTCTGATAAACAGTTTTGAGTAATATTATAGAATGCACCTGTAGTCCTAGCAAAACAAAAACAAAAAAAACTAGAGAGGGTTATTTTGTTGACTTAACCAGCTTATTTTATTTTAGTGTAATATAAATGAATAACATTAATTCCCCAAAACCAAAAATTAGAAGAGAAAAACGAATGGACACTACGAAGAAACATGAAGCGAGTAGGGCCCAACCTTAAGCCTAAAGGTTAACGTTGTTCAAGAGTTTTCATTAATCTTCATGCAAGTTGTCATTTTCTTTTCACAATCAATTGCCACACAGTAAGGCATGTTCTGTCTTTTTAATCTACATACCAGGTGTTCTGTAATCTCGTCAGAATTTAAACGGTGGTTCATTTGAATTTCACAAACTTAAGGAAGTCTTATTGGTTTGAAGCCCTGCACTAAATGATTATAGGAAATCCCAAATTTGTAGAATATTTTTTGTTCTGTTATTTTTCCCTTAGCATTAACTTGTACATTTATGTTAAAATTAAAACGTAGAGTTGAGAAGGCCAGGATAAACAGGTGTTTAGAAAGGAACAATAAGCTGTAGTCTTTTTAAATTATTTTATTTAAATATTTGGATAAAATTAATCGCCATGTTATTAAAAAAACACACTAACAGAATCCTTTGAAATAATATAACGTATGTTCCAGCTAATCCATGAAGAATGTATTATAGTGAGAAACATTTTACTGTAGTATCAGTAATTCGTTGAATGATCAAGTTTGGATGTACATTCTGCAAAAAAGCCTATATATTTGCACTTGGAAAACGTCATAAATATGTTCACGAGCATTTGAGACATCTGAGTTGAAAATGACCACTTCGATGAGTACCATCATCTAGTATTTTATTGAGAGAAATTGGTTACTTCGTCTATTAAACACAGCAATAAACAAAATGTCCCGAATAACTGCAGACCTCACAGTAATATAAGCATTCGGTTTAAGATTACAGGTTTAACACACGGACACATTATTTCCGGAATTTGTTTTTGTTCCGTTTTCTTGCCGTTTCTAACATTCATGTCTCTTGGTGGGACAGCAGCATGTTTACGTATTTACAACGCTAAAGTCCATGGTTCGATTGCGTGGTCGGTACAACAGATAGTCCACGGTGATTTTTGATCTAAGACATACGCTTGTTTACGCAACTTATCGATATTTTTGAAAGGTTTCATAGTCAAGTGAAATCGGATTTGTATTTGTTTTAAACGACTGTTGTTATTGTAAAGTGTTGTTATTTGCTGCCCTCTGTGTGTTTCAGACACAAGGTTGAAGGTTTTTTATAAAGAAACGCATCTTTGTCGATTAAATGAATAGTTTGTTTGTTTTGAATTTCGCGCAAAGCTACTCGAGGACTATTTACGCTAGCCATCCCTAATTTAGCAGAGTAAAACTAGAGGGAAGGTAGCTAGTCATCACCACCCACCGCCAACTCTTGGGCTACTCTTTTACCAACGAATAGTGGGATTGACCATAACATTATAACGCCCCCACGGCTGAAAGGACGGGCATGTTTGGTGCGACCGTAATTCGAACCCGTGACCCTCGGATTACGAGTCGAACGCCTTCACACGCTTGGCCGTGCGGGGCCCTAAATGAATAGCTTTTTATAATATCAGTTACTGCACCAGGATTGAGTTGCACTGTGCATTGTATGTGGCGGTATAATACGGAGAAGCACATTTCGCTAAAACCAAAAACTGAAATACTACTACTGAAAATATGCCTATCTGTTTATCTGTCTGACAGTCTCTCGATTTATCTGTCTAGCTTTCTACATATTTGTCTGGCTGTTTATCAGTCTATCTATTTTTAATATATCTATCTGACTGTCTTTGTTTATTTATCTAGCTGTTTAAACGTTGTTCGCTCCTCTACGTAAAATATTTTCTCAACCCAAACGAGCCGTTTTTACATATATATTTTTCTCTACAAGTGGGTTTTCTCGACATCACTCATATTTATCTATTTGTCTGGCCCTCTCTATCTATCAATTTATCTATCTGTATGCCTGACTACTGCTCTGTTTACCTTTTATCTGTCTATTTATCTCCTTGTCTGTCTCTCTTTGCTCATGTACCAGTCTCTCTATTTATTTAATCCAAACGTTTGTTCGTGTCGCAAAGTTACGAGCAACTCGTTTTTCTTTCATCCGAGATTTAATACGCTTGTAAGTACTGTATATTTTGTTATCTATTGCTTTATTTACATAATTACATCAGAAACAGATTCGTATAAAAACAGTTGCTGTACTTAATTAGAATGTATCGTTTCTTTAATTCGGGAAAATTACTTACTGATAATTAAAGTGGAATTCCTACAATTTTTAGAGATTTAATCAGTAAAAACAAAATCAGACGAGGCTTATCTTCTCTAACTTGACTGTTCTGACATATTGGTATCCTCTCTGTCAAATAAGAAGTGGCTGTACCTTTACTAAGGAACACCGCCGATCAATCATCGTTTAACAGACAGAGACACGTGTGTAGTATGATGTATACAAAATCAGATAATAAATAAATAAAACCTCGAGTACAAAAAAACAGCACACATTTACGTAATAACGAGCGAGCAGATTGGCGAATAATAAAGAAGATGGCAACCGATCAGACTTTATTAAAAACTCTCCGTCTAACGTTCTACACGTGAAACGTAAAACAAGAACGGTATAGAGTTGTAATCGCAAAAATGGATAAAAAGTTTAAATACAAATGTAATTTCTGTTCTTGGTTTATTTATTTATAATTAATAATTAACAAAATGAGATACAATTTACGCTGTGGGTTACAAATATCTCAGTAACTAAGACCTGGCCTGGCCTGGTAGATAGGGCGCTCGACTCGCAATCTGTGGGTCGTGGGTTCAAATTAATAAGTGAACATTCTCGCCCTTTAGACGATGTTGGTGTTATAATATAACGACCAATACAATTTTTCTTTAAAAAAAGAGAAGACCAAGACTTGGCGGCGGGTGTTGTTGACTTTTCTCTAGTCAATATTATGAATGGTTAGAGCAAGTTTCCCTCGTGTAGTTTTGTGCGAAACTCGACAAGCAGACATTGCTTATTCAAATTATTAATTTGATAGTTCTTCTATTATCACAATAAAATTGCGTAAGCGTTGCTTAAAAGTTGACCTGAAAAATTGCAACATTTAAGCAGTAGACAATAAGATTCGCTATATATATATATATATATATTATGCACAAGAAACGAGTACTAAAATATTTAAAAGTCTTCTGACAAATAGCGACTATTGACTGATTTGTGTTCTCTTAAGCCTTTAGAAGGTGTATCATTTCTTGAGATGCTTGTCAATTATACCTCAAGGTGGTGCTGGAGAAGACGTTAGTGATGTAAGTTCTCGGATATTTTTGTATGTTTTTTAATATTATAATTTGTAGTAAATAACAACAGATTAACTTGGTTTAAAGAAATTGGTGAGTAAAACTAGTAAAGTTAAGCTATAAGTTAGAACTTAGAGGCGTAACTTTTACTATAAGTAGATTAGGCTTAGATTTGGAACGTGTGGCGGTACTTTAGCAGGCTTGGCTATAAATTGTTCTATAATTCAACTTTAGTGGTAGATAATAAAACAAGTTACATACTTTGTTTTTTTAAACAAGTCCAATTTACAGAGTAGTTATTGTTTCTTCGTGTTTTCAGAATAAACTTCGTTACTGGACTTTAGATCCATTAGTTGAAATTCAGCTTAAACTTTTAAAGTTAAACTAAAGGTGGGTTAATAATATAAATGAGGCTTAAGTAGATAAGTCCAATTACTGTTTTAGTATGTAGTAAATACATTGTATTATTACATAAACGTAAATTTCGACTAAAGGAAAGACTAGTTATTTGTCATTTCTATAAAATTAAAGATGAACTTAACTAATTTATTGTGAAGATAAAATAGCGACAAAATAGTGTAATAATACCAACATATTTGATTCTCAAACGTTGGGCTTAACAATGTTGTTAGTAAGCTATTGGTAATAGCAGTGGTATTTGGTGTTAGTAGTAGTTAGTAGGAATTACGCGTTCACAGTTGGTTAGGTATAATGGGTGCAGTGAGTGGATTTCAGTTGGGAACTAGTTTGAAGCTAGCAGTAGTGAATTACATCATCATCGATGGTTTTCTGTTTTTTAATACTTTTAGCCTAGAGGATGCAGTCTGGATGGACCAATAGACCCTTTATTGACCCCAAACGTTACGTAACATAAAATAAGTGAATAAAAATAATTTAGCTTGAAGGACTACGGTGGTAACTAAATTCATTTTCCCCATTCACTTTTAGTTTGGTGAAAAAAAAATGTATTTAATCAATCGATTTTGAGATTTAACTTTTGTTTACTTATTACTGTTTAGTGTGACACTTTCAATAGTGTTTCATTCAAGTGAACTTGTCCAGAATTACTTTTCGGTCTGTACTGAAAGGACGCTAGGAAACGGCATGATGGGAAAAAAATATTAAAGCTGGCTTTGTGTCGAGCAGGTTCTAAGTGCACCAAAGAAGTATGAGTTGTTTTATACCAGAGCATTTCTGGTTTACTAGTCACAGTCGAATAGTTAAAGAAGTTATGTAACTGTGGACAAACACTTCACCTACATATCTAGAAACTTGAATTTTTTTCTTTACTCAAAGTTATATTTCAGCGAGGGAAGTAAATACAAAAAAAATTGATTTCTGTTGTCGTTTTCTTAGTGCAAAGCTATACGACTGGCTATCCACTGTCAAGAATCGAACCCCTGATTTTAGCGTTGTAATTCCTTAAAGTGACAATCTGCAGTGGTTGTATCCACTGCGGGTATCGAAATCACAATTTTTGTGTTATAAACCCATTAACTTACTGCCCAGCCTCATTGGAGAATAGTAATTTCACTTTTAAGAACCAATTTGAACATCCTGTACATTTCAAAGACTGATAAATTAGTAATTATGTTTCCATCCGGGCTAGTATAAATTGCTTATACAAGCTTGTCACCTTTCTAGCCATGTGAGTATTAATTATTTATGAATAACGTTGAGCTTTCTTTAGAACAACGAAAATGTAAATGATAACTCGAGGTTCTCTTCCTTCATTAGCGGGCTCACGCTCCAGCTCAACATTTAATATTTTATTACGTGACAAGTGAAATGGAGGTTTTCCAACATTACTTCAAAGCACTTACACGCCCGAGTCCTGACCTGGCTCTTAATGTGTCAACGTCAGGAGTCGTCCAAGTGTTCCCGAACTTTCCCTTATTTGATAGATTAAACACCGAAGTCCATTGTTTCCTGACATATCCTAGAATGGTTTCTGGTGGGTGTGCACCTTTCTGGCTGTAGTCAGCAAAAGGGTGTAGAATTTGTCAATCTATGTTGTTAGATAGTGTCATCAGGACCGCTATGCCAAAAAAAAATATGGGATTTTTTGCGAAAGCTAAGAATGAAAATTTTGAAACATGTTGAAAAAAGACTTTATTAGAATCCAATGACTTTTGAATAACATTGTTTTACCACACTATAGCAACATAATCGCTTTGGAATAATAATATTGGTTTTTTTTTCAATCTAATCGCTATGGAATTGCATTCTTTTGGAGCTCTCTGTTTCAATCTAATCACTTTGGAACGGTGGTAGGCACAACAAAGATTAGCTGTTATCACGTAACCCACTGAACTTGGTAATGTCGTTGTGAAATAGAAATTTCGACTTTAAGTATTGGTTGTTCATCTCCCGATTGATATGAAATAATAATCTTCTTGATTGGTAGTCGTTGATTTAATCACTTAACAAACGTTGTAGCTAAAAGGGTTACTAAAATACAGGGTGGCCCGTAAGCCCTTACCCATCCATATATCTTATGTATCCAGTGTATCTGTGTGCTGTCCCTCATTCTCGCTGCATAATATCATGCGACGCCATGTTCTGTGAGACATTTTCCTCAGGCCCAGCATGGCCAAGCGTGTTAAGGCGTGCGACTCGTAATCTGGGGGTCGTAGGTTCGCATCCCCGTCGCGCCAAACATGCTCGCCCTTTTAGCCGTGTGGGCGTTATAATGTTGCGGTCAATCCCACTATTCGTTGGTAAAAGAGTAGCCCAAGAGTTGGCGGTGGGTGGTGATGACTAGCTGCCTTCCCTCTAGTCTTACACTGCTAAATTAGGGACGGCTAGCACGGATAGCTTTCGAGTAGCTTTGTGCGAAATTCAAAAACAAACAAACGTTTTTCTTCAACATAGCAGGGGTTATTCTTCCAAATGCTGCGGTAACAGCTGCCTTCAACTCAACATCATCGTAATTGAATATGACATAATAACGTATGGATGGGTAGGGGCTTATGGGCCACCCTGTACATTATTACTGCGGCTGATTTGTGATAAGAAGGTTCTCGAATAAATAAATATACATATTCTGTGTACATAAGTACGTTATATTAAAGGATATTGGAGTTTTTCTTCGTCTAATCACGCTTTGTGTGATGACTGCGCATGTCGACATTAAACGTGCAATACAAGTTACATTGAAAAGTGGCTATAGTTTGACTGTCATAATTAAAGCACATCACTCCTCCCTGCTCGCTTTCCATAACTATCTTGGCCACTAGGATGATGATTTCTCAGCAGTCTGATTGTATATCAACCCATAGATGCTGTGTTCAGAGACCTCACCCAGTCTCTCCTTGTATGAAATTACATGAATACCCTTTTCATTTGAACATATCTTTCCTAGAGCAATTTTTGTACAAGTGACTTGTGTTACTTTTAATGACGAATATCCATCTTGATTATGTTGTGTACTATTACCTGGAGTAAGTGGGCAACCTTTTCCACTGACTCTTGTGTTCGTGGATTCTCACATGCTAGTAAAGACTGCAGTTTGTTTACCATAGCCGTAGTAATATTTGATGCAAGTCTTTTTTAGACGGTCTTGTTTCCCCAAGTTAATCCAAATTCCTTTGTTTTCCAATGTAATTAATAGGTGCAATGCATAAACACGCATGTAAAACTTAAAATCCACGATCTGAACATATATCTTTGATTAGGATCTGTGCTTATTTTGATTCATAAAGGGCTGTTGCATACATTTTCCAAAGCGACCAGTATTCTGTGGGTTTACATTACCTACATCAACCTAACAACCACAGAATGTAGTTCTGATACATTCTGTACTGTTGCGACTTTGCATTGTTTATGATTGTCGCACAAATTACGTAATTTCATGTTTAACTCGTTTTCACAAAATGTATCCAATCTTCTGTGTATATGTACATAAATATGTGTCTGTGTGTGTGCTTTTGTGGCGTACATTTATATGCAACTGATTAGTTATATTTAGTATTACAGAAATCGGATTGAAATTCTTTTGAATATTTACTGTATTTTTGAAGGAAAATTGATGAAAGTACAGATGTCACTATATTTTTTATTGCTGAACCTTATATTTTGTGTAATAGAATAACCAAGTTTCTCAGTCAGACTTTCTCAAACGTTTCAGTACTGCGGATCACCTCCAAAAATTCTGCAAGCATGAAACTATGCTGGGTTCCTGCATGAGACTTTAAGTTATATTTAACACTTTGTAACGTATTTTGTAGTCTGTATTATACTTTTACTGTGTGGCAACATTTTTAGTAAACATAGTCATCTTAACTTAAGCCTTTTCGCGGCTCACCTCATATTCTTCACAGCCCACCAATGAGCCTCAACTCTCCTTGGCTGAGAAATAACTTATTGGATTACTTATTGCGTCTGTCGCTTATGACAAATTAACACTTTCCAACAACGATAACCAAACCGAAAATCTATTGTAAAGCACATACACTAAAAGCTTCACAATGGACATGTACTATGCCTAATGCAAGGAACAAGCCTCGAATTTTAGCGTCATAAGTTCTTAGGTTTACCACTGAGAAACTGAGGTGGGTGAGGGAAGCCAAACCTTTAATGAGAATTGGTGAAGAGAATCTGTCTTTTATTTGTTTGTTTTTGTAATTAAGCCCAAAACTACACAATGGGCTATCTGTGCTCTGCCCACAACGAGTATCGTTACCCTGTTTCTATCGGTGTGTGTCCGTGCTGCTGTGCCATTATAAAAACGCCATATGGTGGCTCGGCGATAAGCACGAAAGGAAAAGTCGCTAAAATTCAGGGTTCGATCACTCTGGTGTTCACATTTCTCCCTATGAGTCCTCGTGCTAAAATCTAAGAAATAAAAATACCTCGTTCACACAGATCGCCCTTTCACCAGTCGCCTGTGTCAGAATTACCTGTTTACGCTCACACATAATTCACCTTCGACTCGTGGCCTTCAAAGCAAATTATAAAATATGTATTGTAGAATTGTTCCTTTACACACTCTTGATTAATAAATGAGAGAATTTCAAGGTTCGAAAATGTTTCCTTAAATTACAAAAAACAATTCCGAAAAAAAACAATTCTCGTGTGTTTATGTTGACAGTGACTCGGTACGTTTTGTGGTGTAGAAAATCGTGCTCGAAGTATCAGTTTCTAACAAACGTCGCGTGCACTTTGAAGTTATTGATAAAAACAGATCAAAATTGAGTTCTTCGCTCAACCGTCTTTTTACACCTATAGTGCAGAGACACACAATCTCTTACTAGTGAAATGAATAAGGTATATTACAGCTACCAATGACGTCACTCTTCAACCACGTGATGAAGAAACTTGTGGCAGTTTGTTTGTAAAGGATTTGCAGGCAAAGGATACCCATCCACCCACAGCAGTACCTAAATTTAAACTGATGAACGAAAGAGAAGGCTGCTAGCCAAAAGCACCCTCCGCCAACGTTTTGTCTACTGAATAGTTTAATTTGCTCGACCTTGTGGTTTTTGATAACGGGACGCGAATCGTGTATCCACGGATCACACTCCATACCTACTAATCATTTACTCACGCCAGGCATACGGAGTAAACATGCGGTAAGTAATAAGTTTTTCGTGCATCAAAAAAAAACATGAGAGATTAATAGACAAATGAAATCGTGACACGATAGATCCTAACGCATTGACTGAGTTGGCAACTCTATTATTAAATGAATTAACTACAAGTTTCCACCGAATTAGCTGTCTGAATACATAAGCTTATATCTGGTAACAGCGAATAAAATAACGCGTGTAATCGTGTTATCCCATTAATTCTCTGCTCAATATTCAAATATTTAATTAGCAAATCAACTTTCGGGCAATTAATTAGAGTCAATTTGAGGTTTGCTCGTAGTTTAAATCGTCTGATTTAAAGTTTATTCACAGAACCCAACATTGGGTGGGTTCAAATATCTTTAAAATGAAGCCTGGAAGCCTCTACTCGTATAGTTTTTTTGTTGTTGTTTTTTATTACAAATCGATTGTTGAAACACTGAGAAGGCACGGAAAAGTTTTAAGTAAGGATATGTGTTCTTGGATAGTTTTATTACTATTCGCTAACGCTTCCGGTCATTAAAAAACTGTTTTAACGTTGGTATTTTTATATTTCATCACATAAAAGAACTCGACCCGTAACGGCCACACTTTTGAAGGAAATATACTGAGAAATTTGGAATTGTTCCAAAAGCTATCGCATTTGGCTCCAGCTTCAATTCACTGAATCTGTTTTTTTACTCTTACGGTAGGTGTCGCTTTCATAAGTTTAATTTCGTTTATATAAAGATATTGGTTTTTGTAAAAAATTCTTCTTTGTATTATTTTAGCCTCCATTAAAGCTGTTCTTTTAATCATATGCTAGGTGTCACTTTCAGTACTCAAATTTCAAATATATATATACTAGTAAAAAACTGTTTTCAACTTTATATTATTTTAGATGTTTCAATTTTATGGTTCTTACATAAAATATAATTTTAATATTTTTTTCTGCCCTTACCGTGAATAAGACTTTTAGGCTGGGTTTAAAGGTGTGTTCATTTATTATAAATATCATTATTCAGTCTGAGAAACATGCTTTAAGCGACGGACGTCATATTTTGTAAATGTCAGCTTAGTGCATTCGTTGTATGCTTCTCGGTTTCAGTTTCCTTTTGGCTTAGCATGGCCAGGCGGTTAAGGTACTCACCTCGTAATCTGAGGGTCGTGGGTTCGAATCCTCGTCACACCAAACATACTCGCTCTTTCAGTCGTGGGGGCGTTATAATGTGACGGTCAATCCCACTATTCGTTGTTAAAAGAGTATCCCAAGAGTTGACGGTGGGTAGTGATGACTAGCTGCTTTCCCTTTAGTCTCACACTGCTAATTTAAGGACGGCTATCGCAGATAGCTCTTGAGTAGCTTTGCGTGAAATTCAAAAACAAAAACAAACAAGAGCTTTAAGCCTAATTTAGGGCTAATGTCATCAAGCAAGTCAGTAGTAAATGTATTGTTACTTAGAGGTTCTATCTTGAACATTTAACGAAATTTCTTTTAACCCTAGAATTACAGGTGAATCCAAGAACTACTTCGTTTTTTTAAAATTTATTTGTGCATCAAATGTGTTGACTTTAATGGTTTTAGAACCGCTGATAAGATGCGATTCACACACAAGATGGAACCAAAGATAAGGACCACTGATAAGATGCGATTCACACAAAAGATGGAGAACCAAAGATAAGGACCGCTGATAAGATGCGATCCACACAAAAGATGGAGAACCAAAGATAAGGACCGCTGATAAGATGCGATTCACACAAAAGATGGAGAACCAAAGATAAGGACCGCTGATAAGATGCGATTCACACAAAAGATGGAGAGCCAAAGATAAGGACCGCTGATAAAATGCGATTCATACAAAAGATGGAGAACCAAAGATAAGGACCGCTGACAAGATGCGATTCATACAAAATATGGAGAACCAAAGATAAGGACCGCTGATAAGATGCGATTCACACAACAGATGGAGAACCAAAGATAAGGGCCGCCGATAAGATGTGATTCACACAAAAGATGGAGAGCCAAGATAAGGACCGCTGATAAGATGCGATTTATACAAAAGATGGGGAACCAAAGATAAGGACCGCTGATTAGATGCGATTCATACAAAAGATGGAACCAAAGATAAGGACTGGCATTGCGATTTGTTCTTTTAATTATTGCTTAGTTGTCCACGTACTTCGTCTGAATACTGGCACTTAAATCGGATATTAGCACGCTTCATAAGAATATTACATCTCACTCAGAAATAAGCACACTTCGTGTAAATACTAAAGTTTGAATTGGAAATTTTATTGTTTTAAACAAAAATTTGATGATATTTTGGGCCCAACATGGCCAGGTGGGTTAAGGCACTCGACTCGTAATCTGAGGATCGCGGGTTCGAATCCCCGTCACACCAAACATGCTTGCCCTTTCAGACGCGGAGGCGTTATAATGTCACAGTCAATCCCACTATTCGTTGGTAAAGAGTTGCCTAAGAGTTGGCGGTGGGTGGTGATGACTAGCTGCCTTCTCTCTAGTCTTACACTGCTAAATTAGGACGGCTAGCGCAGATAGCCCTCGAGTAGATTTACGCGAAATTCAAACCAAACCAAAATAACATTTTGTGAAACGTTTTGTTATTACAATTGATATTTAATAAATATAATTCCAGTCATTTTTGAAGTATTTATTCGTTATAATCGTTTCAAATAATATATCTTCTTATTTTACAGTTTGGTTTTATTTAAAACACGTCTTTGCGTAAGAAAGTTCTGTTACTCGCGCCTGCGAAGTTAAACTTACATAAAAGTTGGTTTGATTTTAGTCATGGATTTTCCATAATTTCGCACATTTCGAAAATAATATTCGTTTGTTTTATCTATCACGTAAAAATTTTATACAAATCATAAAGAAAGATAAAAACTCTTACTTAGATCAAATTATTATTCCGTTTACCACAATAAACATTTATTATTATGTTTAGGTGCTAAAACGATCGATAAGACTCTCACGTCGCGATTGGTCTAGAGAAATCTATAGCCAGTGGTTGTCAACATTTGACACATAACAGAATGTGATCCAATTTCAATGAAAACGATTCAATTATGTAAAAAGTGCATACGTCGTTTTCTGTAAAGTCTGTAAGTGGTAGATAAAAATCAATGCTATTTTCTGATTCAACGTATAGTAATTACTGTGAAACATATAAAAAGTACAAGACAGCACAACCATCGCAGGTCTGATTTGTAGGCTTTTGAAGAAATACATGTTATAATTTTACAGATTGTTTGAAACTTACTAAACATTTTATCAAATCACCCAGTCTAATGAAGAATAAGTGGATTAGAGTCAGGGTTCGAGCCGAGGTCGATATTGATTTCCGCTAACAAAAGTTTCCTGAAGACGTTGTATTAGTTCGGTCGTCTGAGTAAGTGCTCTAAAAGCTTGAAAATAAATACGATTTTTTTATATGTTAATAACTTGTTATTAACTTATGTTTCTTATTTAACAAGTTACTTTGCAAATACGTAACCACGCCGACACTAAAATCATAATAAACATTGTAAGAATGTTCCTCATATTATTGATAGATGGCAGCACTAGACATTGGTGTTATTATTACTGTAGAAAACGCTTAAATTGCATTTAAGTGATACACGTGTCAGAATATCGAGCGAATGATGTTAAAATAGTACGACTTAACAAATTTGTCGTGGCGTACAACGTTACGCGTACTATTACACCATTTGTTGTTTACTCTTTACTATAGCGTATTCTTTTCACCTCGAAATTTCTGAAATTCGGGAACTGTATGTCTAGTGGTAAGTTGGAACTAGAAGGGTTTATATTCATTAAACGAGCTTTATGTAAGAATTTCAATCGGTAATCTCATTCTACGATAAGGAACTCGAGTGGAAGACGGTTATCCTAGTATTGCGTTTATTCCAGATAAATTATAGCTGTAATGGTTCTAACGAAACCTTTCACTTAGCAACAGACTCCACTATCTCACAGATTCGTCAGTGTGTAACATTACTGGGCTTTGCATGCGCCGTTTCGTATACAGCATTGGTTAGGAGTCGACATAATGTTTCTAATCGTTAGACTATCCCTCTAAACTCGCAGTAGAACAAGATAGGCCTCCACCAACTAATTACAAGTTGTGTAACAAATAAACGGAGTAACTGGAAAACTATAATTCCATCATTACTTGTAGAGTTAATGTTTTACAAATCATTAGAGGGCGGGGGTCAAGTCTAAAGGATAATTTTAGGTTTTTGATTAATGGACCAGATGAGTGCTAGAGGTCAGGATTCGTCGTCGTGTTCCGTAGTAGTGTTTACTGCCTTCACTTTAGTCTTTCTGTTCAACATTCCGGAACGGCCGGCTTTAAGCGTTCGAGTGATTTGGGGTGAAAATTTAAAACTTTTCCCCGTATTTTAGTGAAAAAAAAATTGTTTAGATTATCAACATCTTCACTGAATTAGTTAGACATACAGTACCAAGATTCGAAGACTGATTCAGTTTTCAAGCATGCATTAGGCGGTAAAGGTAAGCGTTTAAATCTCGTGTTTTCTCCTACCGCGAGAACTGTAACGTTAACAAAACGCTTTAGTTCTTCCTCGAAGTTAGGCCCCCCGGCATGGCCAGGTGGTTAAGGCACTCGACTCGTAATCCGAGGGTCGCGAATTCGAATCCCCGTCACACCAAACACGCTCGACCTTTCAGCCGTGAGGGCTTTATATAGTCACGGTCAATCCTACTATTCGTCGGTAAAAGAGTAGCCCAACAGTTGGCGTTGAGCGGTGATGATTAGCTGCCTTCCCTCTAGGCTTACACTGCTAAATTAGGGACGGCTAGCGCAGATAAGCCCTTGTGCAGCTTTGCACGATATTCATAGAAAGTAAAACATCATAGATCTGTGTGTAATAGTGCAACATTATATTAGTTCTTTAATGCTAGCCCCCCCCCCCCAGTGACACAGCGGCATGTTGCAGACTCACCGCGAGAAACTGGGTTTTGATGAACGTGATGGGCAAAGCACATATAGCCCCATGTGTAGCTTTGTGCTTAATTTCAAAGAAACAAACCTTTACTGAGGAAATGTGTTCATTGGTTACATACACCTGGTGTGATGAAATACAGACATTACCAATAATCTAACTTAAAAAACGTTACACGATTTTTATTATCAAATCGGATACTGTCAGAACCCAAAACACCTGAGGTTCCTTATTTTTTTTGTTTCTCGCAATGGAATAACGCCAATTCTTGATGAAGAGAAACCCACTTGAAATAAAAAATGTATCTCAGAACACTTTTATTGGTAAGCAGAGAATAGTGTTGTGACCTTCCTAGGTCATCTTCAGGTTCTGAGCAACAGCGACAAGTTTACGGGCTTACAAAACTATAATCCGGAGTTCGTTTCTACGCGATGGACACGGCAGAGAGCCCCTCAAAAACGGCTTTGTTTTAAAACAAATGAAAACTAAAAATCTAATCCGATTCGCCATTTTGTTTTCCACAACAAAAGCACCTGAAACGAATTAACTTACGATTGCAGCATTTAAAAACGAAATTCTTATCCTTGTAACTCGGTGGAATCTTTGTGTTACATCACCTTTTCTTCTTTGTTCCCCGAGATTAGTACCTCTTGACTTTGTGTACAAGCCTCCTTCACCATCTTCTAAGGAGTGTGTTACATCACGTATTGACGGTATTTTGTTTTTTAACGTGTTTGTAAGACAATATTCTGTTAATAGAGCAAGATTAGTGTCTATGACGAAGCAGCTGAGGAGCACATGCTACATCTTTAGGAGATTACGTGGAATCGACAAGTTTAGCAATGGTTTAGTATGTAGTTGTGAGAATCAACTGGATGTTTGCGTTCGTCAGAACTGATCGATAAATCAGTGTTCTGATGTTGTTTCCGTTATGGTGTGAACTTGGAAATTTGTGGATAATGAAACCTGAAACAAATGACGTCGAAGGTCTAATATGTGTATTTCAATTATCATTAATGTTTAGGGTAATGTTTTTATATAAAAATGAGGTGCGATACATGGGTTATTCCCGCTTTATTTATGTGCTACCAGCGCGTTTTAATCATTTTTATCTGAGTCAGATCGGAGAAAGCTGTTTCTAATTTAGAAGTACTGACCAAGTGGAAAATAGCCAATCGGCAGACCACAGCCTAGAGGACTCTGTTATCCTTTCAACCGAATAACGAGACTGACTGTTACTTTTATAATCCACACACAACTGGAAATCAGAAAATGTTAATTGGCGTCGCAAAAAGAACCTTTCCAGCACATTAACAGATTAATTCAGATTACAAATGAAAACCTTATTTGTAAATTTGAACAGCTGGAAACGGTGTTTACCAATCACAAATCATTTGTCATTTGAAACATATAACTGCATTTGAAGCAATGCAGTCACAAACACGTTTTGTAAAATTAGAGTGCGCTCATAGTTTTATGGAACTACATTTACGAAAGTTAACGATAAATATAGATTAATGTTTATTAAAGAAATTAAAATGGTTTACTTAAGGATCTGGAAGAATTAGACCGCCTCACAACTCTTCTCGAATATTTTAAAACAGTTTTATGAATATTGGGCAATATGGATATAATAATTTTAGAACCGTTCTATAATATGCAATATTACATTCGCAAAAAATGAAAGATGCCTCCATAATTATGTACATTTTGCATTTGTAGTTTACATAGTGTTTAGCAGGTTATACTGGCAACAACCTTATCTAAAAATATAAAAATAAAGATTATTGATGATTAATATTGTCATGTGAAATTATATTTGGAAAAAAAAGCAAGTTCTGAATCGACTTTGCTTCTTGTTAATGACACAAGGCTATGAAATAAGCTTTCCGCGCTCCGCCCATCCCACGTATCAAAATTCTATTTCTGGCGTTATAAGTCTCAGGTTCATCGCTAAGCCACCGGGGAGCTCTGAAATGAGAATGATAAAGGTTTATATTATACATATTTTTATTTCGCAATAAACTGATACTGTTGCTTTCGCAAACTAAATATTTATAGTATAGATAATTTTACTTTTATTTGTATTAACGATTTTGTACAAACTTGCTCTGAATAGAAGGGTAGATAAAATACAATTACCTATTTTCAATTTATCGTCAATTATTGCCCAAAAAATATACTTAGTTAATTGGATCGCGGGTTTGAATTCCCGTCGCACCAAAAATGCTCGCCCTTTTATGCGCGGGGTCGTTATAATGTTATGGTCAATCCCACTATTCGTTGGTAAAAGAGTGGCCCAAGAGTTGGCGGTGATGACTAGCTGTCTTCCCTCTAGTCTCACACTGCTATATTAGGGACAGATAGCCCTCGAGTAGCTTTGTGTGAAATTCAAAAACAAACTACTTTTCATTTCCGATAACTTCGTTAAAGTGGGCTTGCTGGACATGGGACGAGCTTTTCCGTAAAACTAACGACCTCTACAGCAAATGAATTAACTGAGCTAAGCCTACTTTTAAAGAATTCGCTGAACTACTGTTATACTTGATTAATTAATTAGCTAAGCCTATCTGAATTCTCGCCCAGTAAAGAATACATTTTTTTACGTTGCTTACTGGTTCCAGAATCCTATTGTTTTAAACTAGATCCTACGTTTCTCACTGGTTCCAGAATCCTGTTGTTTTAAACTAGATCCTACGTTTCTCACTGGTTCCAGAATCCTGTTGTTTTAAACCAGATCCTACATGTTTACGTTTCTCACTGGTTTCAGAATCCTATTGTTTTAAACCAGATCCTACATTTTTACGTTTCTCACTGGTTCCACAATCCTGGGCCCGGCATGGCCAAGGGCGTTAAGGCATGCGACTCGTAATCTGAGGGTCGCGGGTTCGCATCCGCGTCGCGCCAAGCATGCTCGCCCTCCCAGCCGTGGGGGCGAAATTCCAAACAAACAAACAAACAAATCCACAATCCTGTTGTTTTAAACCAGATCTTGCGTTTTTACGTTTCTCACTGGTTCCAGAATTTGTTGTTTTCAACCAGATTCAACGTTTTAACATTCAGAATATTATTTTTCATCCATTAATTTTTGACACGTTTTATTTATTTCCATGATTTAAATGTTCGCACGTGATGTATAATATTTAAACTTTTTTCACACTTTTCGTATGATTCTAGAATCCGTTTTTTCACACAAGATGTTTAACGCAAGAATCATGTAGCCTGTATTTTTCATATGCATGCGTGGATGTTTTTCTTATAGTATATTTTTTCATACGTAATGCATGCTGCTAGAATTTTTATTTTTCATACCTTGCCTGTGTTTCTGAGTTTTTTCGCAGTATTGTTTATTGACGTGAAAATTATTTTCCTTTATTCAACTACTGTTGTGTAAAAGATTCGCCCAGCTGCTGGGTTCACTTGTGGATCATAGATCTTGTAAGATGGGGTTTGAACACAATTCGAAACGTTGCACTACTCTCTGTATACTGATAGGAGCCAGTAACACAAAATCCGGCATTGAAAACCCGTGTTTCGATAAACGCCCTAATGCATTTAAGCCCTTAAGCCTGATCGATACGTCCTTAGTGGGGGGGGGGCATGCCATATAGATGGGGACATCACCTCTTTCCATCTAGAGTCCGTCTATCAACCTTGGTTCTACTAACTCCAAAGGCGTAAAAGACGTTTGTAGGCAAAACAAGGGCTTGCACATTATGACACAAGGAATGAATGTAGGATGACTTTTCATCAAAGAAAACTATAACTGCCCTGGCCTTGACATATTTCAATATTCATCTGACCTGACCTTTACATTGTTTTCAACATGCAACTGACCTAACCTTTACATCTTTCAGTGTGCGGCTAACCTGACCTCTACATCTTTCAATGTGCAACTAATTTATCTTCTACATCCTTCAATACGGTTTAGGCCCGGCATGGCCAGGTGGGTTAAGGCGTTCGATTCGTCATCTGAGGGTAGCGGGTCCGAATCCCCATCGCACCAAACGTTCTCGCCCTTTAAGCTCTGGGGGCGTTATAATGTGACGGTCAATCCCACTATTCGTTGGTAAAAGAGTAGCCCAAGAGTTGGCGGTGGGTAGTGATGACTAGCTATCTTCCCTTGTTTATCTTTGCGCGAAATTCAAAAACAAACAAATAAACAATACGGCTAATGTCAATAACAAAGTACATCACGTTTTCAAGAAACTTACTTTCGTCTTGTATAAGACTACTTCTCTGAATGTATCGAACAGCTGAGCAGTGTTACAGTTTATTCTAGAACTGTCAGTATTTCTGGGCTTCGATTTTTTTCTACAGTTTACGCCCTCAGACGTTAACACTTTTTATCTATTTATAACTATATTCGTTTAACTACATTTTAGATTCTCGGGCGTTCAACAACACGGTATCATAAAAAATGCAATCGATTTAGTCTAACGCTACTTACAAGACGTAACCATAACTAACGCTCTACCTGGTTTAGTTCTTGTGGTTTATGTGATTTGGTGATCATGTAAGAACGATGCAGTCTGTGTTGTTACTCTGAACATTTGGTTCTTTTGCAAATTTGGGCTAAAGCGCAACCAAACTTATTAACGATTCATTCAAAACACGACTAGGATGACATCTAGTGATGTAATCAGATAACCACAGTTTGAGATAAAAGAAAAAAAAAAAATCATCTGTAAACGTTTGGAAAATCAGAACAAAAAGCATTCAAGAACCATGCGTAGCGACCAAAGCAACATCTAGTGATATAGTTAGATAAATCACACGTGGATGTACTATGATTCATATTACTACTGTGTTATCAAATTTGGAAGCAGAGCATCCTTACGGGCTAGAATGACGTCTTTAAACTGCCTTTTGAGGTTTTATATCGTTGTTTTGGCTAATTTTATATGTTCAGTGAAGGCTTTCTGTTTTGGTGATAGCGGTTCTTTATTTGAAATAATAGAATACACGAAAGAAAAATTTGCGACACCAACCACTGCCAAACTTGACCGTCACTTTGACTTGTAACTTACTGACCCCGTTTTTCTTTCGTATCGTTGGGTTTATCCATGTGTTCCCCACCAACAGTTAATTTTGAAAATAACACCAGTAACGCAGTAATATAATTATTAATAATACATTATTATATTTATTTAGCGAATTCTACGATGTCAGAAAAATATTGTTTAATGTCGGACAATGTTCTATTATTAATTATTTTAATTTGTAGCATGACTACTGTTGTTTTCGAAACGATCAGTTGGTGGGTGCTACACGGTTTTAACTACAACTCAAAGCAAGCTAAACTACTTAGAGCAAAACTAAAAACTTATTAAATACACTCTCCTTATTTACAAGGCTAACAATTCGCTGTTCCATTTGTTCGGTACACTCCCTTTTTAACAACACCTTAGTTGTTAGTCCAAATGACATCTAAGTTCAACCCCCTCTGGAGATTTATGTAGATTTTTAATCCATACACTAAGTTAATACGTATCAACGTCTGTGATAAAACAGTTGTCTCCTCCCTCTGGCTCAGCAGTAAATCTGAAGGCTTATAACCCTAAAAACCGGGTTTCGATACTCGCGGTGGGCACAGCACAGTTAGCCCGAAGTATGGCTTTGTGCATACTCTACAAAGAAACAATAATAGTTAATAAAAATAAGTTAAGAGTAATAACATTAGTTGTATTAAACATTATAACCAATGACGGTGGGGATATCACTAGCAAGCTGCTAGTAAGACCTCTAGTCTTACACTGCTAAATTAGGGACGGCTGGTGCAGATAGCCCTTCTGTGGCTTTGTACGAAATTAAAACAAAAAACAGTTCAGATATTAAATAATTGTACAACACATACGTAGAATATTAATACTGTAATATAAACACAATAATGTAAATGTCATGAAATAATCATAAACGTGTTAATATAAAGAATAACTCAGAAATAGAACTCTGGTTCACGAATCAATTACATTTTCTAACAGTAACCTCTATTCCAATAACAAAGAAGAAATGTATTTTCTGACAGTAACCTCTATTCCAATAACAAAGAAGAAATGTATTTCCTGACAGTAACCTCTATTCCAATAACAAAGAAGAAATGTATTTTTTAACAGTAACCTCTCTTCCAATAACAAAGAAGAAATGTATTTCTTAACAATAACCTCTATTCCAATAACAAAGAAGAAATGTATTTCCTGACAGTAACCTCTATTCCAATAACAAAGAAGAAATGTATTTCCTGACAGTAACCTCTATTCCAATAACAAAGAAGAAATGTATTTCCTGACAGTAACATCTATTCCAATAACAAAGAAGAAATGTATTTATTAACAGTAGCCTCTATTTCAATAACAAAGAAGAAATTTATTTCTTAACAGTAACCTCTATTCCAATAAGAAAGAAGAAATGTATTTCTTAACAGTAACCTCTATTCCAATACCAAAGAAGAAATGTATTTCCTGACAGTAACCTCTATTCCAATAACAAAGAAGAAATGTAATTCCTGACAGTAACCTCTATTCTAATAACAAAGAAGAAATGTATTTCCTGACAGTAACCTCTATTCCAATAACAAAGAAGAAATGTATATCCTGAGAGTAACCTCTATTCCAATAACAAAGAAGAAATGTATTTCCTGACAGTAACCTCGATTCCAATAACAAAGAAGAAATGTATTTCCTGACAGTAACCTCTATTCCAATAACAAAGAAGAAATGTAATTCATGACAGTAACTTCTATTCCAATAACAAAGAAGAAATGTAATTCCTGACAGTAACCTCTATTCCAATAACAAAGAAGAAATGTAATTCCTGAGAGTAATCTCTATTCCAATAACAAAGAAGAAATGTATTTCTTAACAGTAACCTCTCTTCCAATAACAAAGAAGAAATGTATTTCCTGACAGTAACTTCTATTCCAATAACAAAGAAGAAATGTATTTCCTGACAGTAACTTCTCTTTTAATAACAAAGAAGAAATGTATTTCTTAACAGTAACCTCTATTTCAATAACAAAGAAGAAATTTATTTCTTAACAGTAACCTCTATTCCAATAACAAAGAATAAATGTATTTCCTGACAGTGACCTCTATTCCAATAACAAAGAAGAAATGTAATTCCTGACAGTAACCTCTCTTTTAATAACAAAGAAGAAATGTATTTCTTAACAGTAACCTCGATTCCAATAACAAAGAAGAAATGTATTTCCTGACAGTAACCTCTATTCCAATAACAAAGAAGAAATGTAATTCATGACAGTAACCTCTATTCCAATAACAAAGAAGAAATGTAATTCCTGAGAGTAATCTCTATTCCAATAACAAAGAAGAAATGTATTTCTTAACAGTAACCTCTCTTCCAATAACAAAGAAGAAATGTATTTCCTGACAGTAACTTCTATTCCAATAACAAAGAAGAAATGTATTTCCTGACAGTAACTTCTCTTTTAATAACAAAGAAGAAATGTATTTCTTAACAGTAACTTCTCTTTTAATAACAAAGAAGAAATGTATTTCCTGACAGTAACCTCTATTCCAATAACAAAGAAGGAATGTAATTCCTGACAGTAACCTCTATTCCAATAACAAAGAAGAAATGTATTTCTTAACAGTAACCTCTATTCCAATAACAAAGAAGAAATGTATTTCTTAACAGTAACCTCTATTCCAATAACAAAGAAGAAATGTATTTCCTGAGAGTAATCTCTATTCCAATAGCAAAGAAGAAATGTATTTCCTGACAGTAACCTCTATTCCAATAACAAAGAAGAAATGTATTTCTTAACAGTAACCTCTATTCCAATAACAAAGAAGAAATGTATTTCTTAACAGTAACCTCTATTCCAATAACAAAGAAGAAATGTGTTTCTTAACAGTAACCTCTATTCCAATAACAAAGAAGAAATGTATTTCCTGACAGTAACCTCTATTCCAATAACAAAGAAATGTATTTCCTAACAGTAACCTCTATTCCAATAACAAAGAAGAAATGTATTTCTTAACAGTAATCATCGTTCCGGTAACAAAGAAATAAGAATTAGTGTTACCACTGTTCCTGAACTCACTGAAGATAAAAACACACAAAAACAACTTTGTAATGCAAGAGGATGAAGTCACTTCTAGAATACCTTTTTATATTTCTGTTTAAGAAATTTCGGGATAAGTCGTCAATTATGTATGAAGATGACCCTTATTTGTTGTATTTATTGGAGACATTATTCGGTAAAAATGGTCAAGTCTTTAAAAGTACACTGAGACGGTGCTTTGTTAAACTAAACAACACAGTTTTTCTGGTACCACTACTTTCCATCTGGCTGCAACGGCAAAAATATTTTGAAATGACCGTATGAAAGTATATACGGTATGAAAACCACGTTACTTCATGTTAGTGGAGTCTGAGATATCAGTTACCGTATCTTAACCGTATTCGCTGTCACATTTCTTATCCGTGGTGTTTATTGAGCCAGGACGAGGAGTTATTCAAGGATAACGTTCTTGGAGAGTGGGAGGCACGTGCCCCGTCTGTCCAGTATGGGCCTGGCATCGCCAGGTGGATTAAGGCGTTTGACTCGTAATCTGAGCGTAGATAGTCCTTGAGTAGCTTTGCGCGAAATCCAAAAACAAACACACTGTCCAGCATGTTGTTTATTCACGATATCTTCAGTCAGTAATCGAAACCCAACAGAATAGCGTGAACTGGGGGGTACCTTTCAGGAGCAAAGGTCAGATTGTTCTAGCAACTTCTAATTATATAAAAACTGACTTAGGAAGGAATAACAAGGTTTTCATTTGCATTTCTTTTTAAAAAATGGTTAAAATAGCGTTTTGGTCTCGTGTGAGCGATGGATAAGTAAAGTTGTGTGAAGGAAATATACAAGAGTTACTGTTGTTGTATGGAAGAAATAGACATCGGTGATTCACGGTTTCTTTCCCGCTAGCACAATAACACGCTTCACACTTTGAGGTGGTAGCCGCACTATAAAAGTGATCTCCAAACTGTTCGGTTGTCCATGGGCTGATGATGGGGGCTGTGAACAGTATTCCTTCTCTTTAATCTGTCAGTTAATAATTGAGGATGATTATTCTGACTTACGTAAGTGCTAAGATTGTCAAACAAAGAAATAAACAAAATATTGCATTACTTTTCCATACTTTTCTGTTGTTTTTTTAATTTTAAAAAAATTGTTTGTTTTTACAAATTTTCGTCTCATTTCTAACATTTGATTTATACAATTGAATAAAGTGATTGGTTATTAAAATGGGTTTCGAAGTAACGTCATTTCACTTTCTATTATTCATCCATAGCCTCTGCACGCGACGCATGATGGGTAGCACGAAATCTCTCCGACTTGAGACAGATTTAATAACTCATTTTCGTATTTCCCATTTTAGAAACAGCCATCGAGGTGCGACTCAGAAACGTGCGTATTTTTGTACCTGCTAATTTGTTTGTTATTGATCGCAAAGCTACGCAAGAGGCTGTGTGCTCTGCCATTCGCGAGTATCGAAACCCGAATTTTAGCACACTAATCTTTGAGACTTGCGGCTGAGCTACCGTGGAGGCGATTTCTTTTCTAACTTATCATTCTCAAGAAATAAGTTTAAAAGCGAATCAGAATATTTTGAAGATAACACATCTCTGTTTTTCTCCACATTTCAAAGTTACAAATAGGATAATTATCAGTTTGCGGTAAAAGAATGATTTTGCTTATAACTTCAATAAATTTGTCATTATTCAATGTGTTTCTTGAAGTGAAAAGCCGAAAGCAATGGAGATTCGATTTAACTCCTAGAATTATGTGATAAGAAAGAAATATCGGGCCAAGAATTTTCAGGCGTTAAATTGTAGATTAGGTTATCTCTTACTAGATGGTCAAGATATAGGCAGGTCTTTGAACGTCTTAACTGGCGTTTTTCTGTTTGTTTTTTTCACTTGTACAAATGAAACATTGGTCGTTAGGTGGCGCTAATACGTAAAAAAATATTTTGGAACAATTATCATAACATAATGAGCACGATGATAATTTGTGGACGGCACCCGAACATTTTATTGAGCCCCCTGGTGTGGAAAATTGATATTGTTAAATGTTTGTATATTTTAATTGAATAGATATTTATAATTGAAGTATTCACGTGATTTGGCGAGAACGGACTAGAAAATATTATGACGTAATGGTAAAATCTACTGTTGATAGTTTTACGTCATATGACATCAGGTGTTTCCCTGAATTTGAAAGTGGAAGTTTCTTTGTGACACCGTTAACTTTATTTGCCCACTAGCTCAGTGAAAGATGTAACAAACCGGGTCTCGATATCCATGGTAGGCAGAGCAAAAATTGCTTATTCAGTAGCTTTGTACTTTAGAACAATCAAATCGGAGGTCTAGGGTTAAGTCTAAGGGCTTATATATCTAAAATTCATATTCAATTAACTGTGGTAGGCACATTGTAGACAGACAGTTTTGTGTTTAATAACAGTCAAACAAACACCGTTATGTGCACTTAAATAGGAAATTCAAAGGCGTTTATATTGTTTAATACACGTGTGTATATTTATTTATTGGCTAACGGTGGTGTGTGTGTTGAGATGTGAACCTGAGAGTCCGCAGTTCGCTTCCTGTCACCGCTTTAAAATGAAATAAAATCCCTCTCAGCAATTTGAGGCCGTCGGTATCTTATCAGGATGACAATCAAACACCACTATTCGTTCAGAATAGAAGTAGCTCTAGAATTGAGGTTAACTCTTGCTGATTCGTTGCCTTTCAACTCAAGCCGATGATTTGAAAATTAGAGACTACTAGCTCGCATAAATATCCTTAAATAAATGGAGAATGTACCTAAATATTTATTACCTTTGTTCAATTGTTTCTTATCCTCGTAAGGATATTTTTTATATTGGATAGTTATTATATGGAATTAGGACTAAACTACTTTATCTTATCTAGCCAAATCTTATGAGATGTTATTTGGAATTATGGCCAAAAGAGTCGACATTAACGTGATGAACCATTGCACGCTAATCATTTCTATTTTTGGTTTGGTTTTGAATTTCGCGCAAAGCTACAAGAGGGTTATCTGCGCTAGCCGTCCCTAATTTTAACAGTATAAGACTGGAGGGAAGGTAGCTAGTCATCACCACCCACCTCCAACTCTTGAGCTACTCTTTTACCAACGAATAGTAGAATTGACCGTAACGTTATAACGCTCCCACGGCTGAAAGGACGAGCACGTTTGGTGCGACGAGGATTCGAACCCGCGACCCTCGGACTACGAGTCAAACGTCATTTCTGTTTTACACTGCACACTTCTATTTAGACCAATATTTTAAACTATATTATATATTGAGTTAGTTTTGATCTATACAAATCGCTTGCTTTGATTGAAAATTGTTGAAAGTATATAAGTTCTGTTTTCTGTGAACGTTAGAAGCCAGTATCTAGGGCTTTTCAGCAATGATACATTAAACATAACGTTACGATATTTAGACGTCGAACACTCGAAAAAAAAAACAACGTTCGTTTCATTATTGGGCATCTATAAAGTTTATATCCCCTTCCATTGACTCGTTAAAAAGACTGCAGGCTTAAGACGTTAATATCCGGGTTTCGATACCTGTAATTGGCAGAGAATGGACAGCCCATCTTGTAGCTTTGACAATTCAGAGTAATGACCCCTACGACTTAAGTGTAATCGTCTATAACTTTGACCTTATCGTCATCATAACATTTCACTCACAACTGAAAGTGCAGTGCGTGTCGAGCAGTTCCAGTTTTGTAACCCCGTATCTCTCGATCTACAGTCCGAAAAGCTAACCCCCAGGCCACGCGAAGCCTAATTTGATTCCAATAAGAGCATTAAATGTGTTTTTGTCAAACAAACTAGAATCCAATTTCCTTCGAAAAATAAATAATATTCAACGTTGTTGTACATTATCAACCACCTTCTGATGGTTCAGCTGTACGTTGAGGGCTTATAACGCTAAAAATCTGTCTTGGATACCCGCAACGGGGAAAGCACAAATTGCCTAATGTGTGATTGTGTTTAACAACGAATATTGTTGTCTTACCAGTTCTCGTTGCAATCATTTGAGGCTGAGCGTGGCTCATTGATTAGTGAGCCGGAATGTAAATCTACAGTTTACGACTTTTTGTTTGTTTGTTTTTAATTTCGCGCAAAGCTACACGAGGGCTATCTGCGCTTGTCGTCCCTAATTTTGCGGTGTAAGACTAGAGGGAAGGCAGCTAATCATCACCATCCACCGCCAACTCTTGGGCTACTCTTTTACCAACGAATAGTGGGATTGACCGTCACATTATAACGCCCCTACGGCTGAAAGGGCGAGCATGTTTGATGCGACGGGGATTCGAACCTGCGACCCTCGGATTACGAGTCGAACGCCTTAACATCCCTGGCCATGCCGGGCCCTCCCTTGACTGTCAGCTTTTTTCTTTTTCAGTGGCTTCTCTTCATGGCTTCGATCTAGCAGGCACGTTTGGCGACACCTGGTGTGGGCTACGCCGACTTAAAATTCTCCTTACACTATTTGCTGCTTCGTGTGTCATTTGAAGCGCAAAACACGAGGTTTCAAAATCGATTTCAATGGGTGGGTGGCAACTGTCGATGTTTGAGGGTGTCACTTTCATTTAGGCTTAAAGACAAAATCATTCTACCATTATAAAACTCTTCAGTCTGGTAAAACTTTGAAAAGAAATATATATTTTTGAACACGTAAAAATGAGGATTTTTAGAATACTCCAGTAAAATATTTGGATTAGGTTTGAAGAAGTACCTTAAACGATTTGGAATGGAATAAAAAAAAAAACATTCACGCCATTTTGGGGCTAAATTTTGTTTTAATGGACTACAAAAACCTGATAGTTATCGTATTTATGTGTTGTAAACAATTGTTCGCAGCTACGTTAACTGTTCATAGTTTTATAACGAAACATTTTTGTGTGTAGAATAAACTATCAGCTTGAATTATGCAGATGAAATTTACTACTGTTACGCCACCATGCGGCAAAATAATCAACAATCAAATAATCAGTTCTTTGTGAACCTGACGATGACCGAAGAAGGTCGAAACGTTGTTCGTTCTTCTATGTAAAATATTTTCTAAACCCAAACGAGCCGTTTTTGCATATAAATTTCTCAACAATCAAATAGCAACGAATTATGATCCTTATGAAACAGGCGAATAATATTTTTTGAATATATTCATCTGTAACAGTTATTCTATTGGGCTGTGGACAGGAAGGTTCAAATTACGTGTAGTTGCGGCCAGCCACTCGTTATTTATTTTAAATGCTACGGTAGTGACGGTAAAAACGTTGTGGTATATGGATCTTTTATGGTAATAAGTTATTGTTGAAATTTATTTATTTGTATAATAACTTTATAAACTGCCCATCCCCATTTTCTCAGCGGTTAGTTTGAAGGGTTATAACGCTAACAACCGAGTTTCGATACCTATTTAACGACAAACAAACGAGCAAAACGTGAGAAATAATTTGTAATAAAAGAGTAAACCGACAAAAACAACAATTTCGAACCAATGGCTTAAACGTTTGTTTAGTTGCTGATTAAACACGATGAACGGTCTGACCTAGCCAGGTGATTTGGGGCACTCGACTCGCAGTCTGAGGGTCGCGGGTTCGAATCCCCGTCACATCAAACATGTTCGCCCTTTCAGTCGTGGAGGCGTTATAATGTGCGGTAAATCCCACTATTCATTAGTAAATAGTAGCCCAAGAGTTGGCTGTAGATGGTGATGACTAACTGCCTTCCCTCTAATCTTACACTGCTAAATTAGAGACGACTAGCGCAGATAGCCCTCGTGTAGCTTTTTGCAAAATTCCAAAAACAAAACAAACAATATTTGGTGTGCCTGAATTTTCAGAAAGCATTTGACAAGGTGCCACATAAAAGGTTTGTAAAAACATTATCTCCATTGGTTTGGTGGATATGTTAACAAACTGGACAGAAGAGTGGTTCGTTGAAAGAAACAAGTGTATTATAATACCAAATAGCACGTAATTAATACTGCAATTATTAACCATAACAGCGATTGATATTCGATTACCAAAATCTTATCGTAAGTACATAAATAATTACCTATCAATATTCATTACCGAGCGTGAGGTCCAACATTCTAAATGATTAATGAATCTGTTTCTTGTGTCAACCTTGAACGGCTTGAATATAGTTTATATTTTTAGAACATTCCTTGTTGTGGATAAATCGCCTAATATTGAATTAAATACCAATAAGTGCTGCCACCTAAATACCCTTAATTTGACGATAAAGAATTACGTTTGTTTGTCCTTGATTTCGCACAAAGCTACACGAGGGCGATCCGCTCTAGCTGCCCCTAATTTAGCAGTGTAAGATTACAAAGAAGGCAGCTAGTTATCACCAACCACCGATTATTTTTTAGTTTCAGAAAATTTATTCCAGAGGAAATAAACAAGGACTCTGGTTATAAGGTCAGAGGTAAATTCTCTTAACAAGAAAATCAACCAAAAGACGAAGATAAATCATGAAAAGAAAAATAAGTCTCAAGAACAAAGAAAACAACACGTAAAAAGTATACCACATGGAAGTTAACCTTAACACAAAGTGGATCATAAAGAGAAAGTAAACCATCTACACACGTAATGAACCACAATAAATTCTATACATGAACAAAGTGATTTACAGGGAAATCTACCCACGGATAAAGAGGGCTACAAGACGAGGTGAACTCAACCGTCACAGTACAACTGTATAAATAAAATAAACGCCAATGTGTCTGTGTATCTGTTCCTTATATATTTCCACATTTCTTGATCAATCAACATCAAACTTGACACACTGATACAGGATCGCATAACTTAAGTCATGGAGGGATTGGATCTCCCATTTAATGTCTTAAAAGCTACCAAATGAGCACAACATGGCACAGTGGTATAAAATAACATGAGGGGGTCATTAGAAGGGGTTGTCTTTCTTTTCAGTGTTGATACATTTATGTACTTTTATTGAATTTTTAATGTTTATAATGTTAAAAGAAATGGAAGCACAATTTCCTATCCTTTGTTACAAACGCGTTTTTATTTGACTCGACTACTCTAAGGGTGCTCCAGATAGTCTGACACAAACTTTAAGTTGGATAATAAGATTTATTCAATGATTTGTCTTGTTTAGATTTCGTCTCTAAAATTCGGTTTGTCCATAACAAATTATCATAATATGTGTCACACTGTTAGAAACATATTTCCCCAGTAGCGCTTTGTCTCTATGGAACTTCACGATTATAAGTTTCATTGTTGTTGTTTTTTTTAAAAGGACAGACAAATAATGTAAGACCTGCTGTTTTTGAATGTATCATTTTCCTAAATAATACAACCTTGAACTTGTTTACACACGTTACTGAGGTAAATAACACGTGTTCTAAGGTTTCTTTAATATTATCTCTTGAAACCTATCACGAACTCGATAAACTCATCTCCAGAACTTATTTCTAATGCTGTTAGTTTCATTAATATTCGCGCCTGGCATGGCCTGCTGGTTAAACCACTCAACTCCTAATCTTCGTGTCTCGAGTTCGAATCCCAGCACCGAAAATTCTCAATCTTTCAGCCGTGGGGGCGTAAATATCGTGGAGGCTAATCCAACTGTTCCGTCGGTAAAGAATTGCCCAAGGGTGGGCGTTGTTAAAACTTGCTGTTTTCTATTTAGTCCATAACTTCTAAACTGGATACAGCTGGAGCAGATAGTCCTTAAGAAATACAGAAACTGCGTGTGCCTCTTTTAAAAACGACAGACTTCACAGGCTAGCTGCTGGGGCTCGATTCCGGTAACAAAGGCTAAGCAGATGGACCCTTCAACTTTATCTATTTATTGTCCGTTTCAAAACGAATATTTTTAAAAACGTTTTTTTATCACTTCCTCCCAGTGTTCAGTGGTTTCCCGATTCTCTCCTAACATTTAGTGTCAAATTCCTGTATGACGTAGCATCCTGTTGAAATGTCTTTGAAAAGGAAGTTTAACCCTAAAGAAGTAGGGGAGAATTGAAGAAAATGAAACCAACGAGCTGTAAAACAAACATAGTTTTATCTTCACTTTTCAGAATAAATCTTTATTCCAATATTCGTATTTAGCGTCAGATCCACGAGAAAATTTTACATTTCAAGATATAGATTTTCCCTTCAGTTGAAATTAACCAAAGAATAACAAACATCAGCGTACAGAAACTGGTAAATCAGTACAAGTTGGTGTAAAATCGAATTCACCATAGTTTTTTCTGGTGAAAACTGATACCAGTTTTGCTCATAGTAAAGTTATCTTTCTTAATGATTTATTTTTTAAACTTAAATTTAACGTAATTACAAGAAATCTAATTCAGTTTCCTAGAAGAGAACTTTGAAGTCATTCAGAGAATCGACGTTTTGAATTTAGTTTTTTTCAGGGAATTTTTTCTCAGACTCGGTGCTCTGAATTGACCTGTTTTTAAGAGAATTTTTCTCAGATCAATCGTTTTTATTTCAAAGGGAATTTTTAGATTACATATTCCGAATGTTACGTAATTTTAATGTGATATCTTAGACCCGATGTTCTGTATCATATTTATTTTAAGGGGATATCTCAGACCCGATGTTCTGAATCGTATTTATTTTAAGGGGATGTCTCAGACCCGATGTTCTGAATCGTATTTATTTTCAGGGGATATCTTAGACCCGATGTTCTGAATCGTATTTATTTTCAGGGGATATCTCAAATCCGGTGTTCTGAATCGTATTTATTTTAAGGGGATATCTTAGACCTGATGTTCTGAATCATATTTATTTTAAGGGGATATCTCAGACCCGATGTTCTGAATCATATTTATTTTAAGGGGATGTCTCAGACCCGATGTTCTGAATCGTATTTATTTTAAGGGGATATCTTAGACTCGATGTTCTGAATTGTGCGTTTTTAAAGGAGGGTTTTTTTTTTCTCAGCAGTTAACTTGCAAGGAATAAATTTGAGTAGATCCAAGGTTCGAGTCGCGATATATCACGTAATGTGGTTCATATACTCTCAGCTGGGGAAGAGGTAATATTTGTACTGAGATAAAATATAGTCGTCTAATTAGCGATTACTTCTAAGTGGTTTCACTCCCTCTGGTCAGTATTTGTAATTTAGGGGTGGTTATGTTTTTGACCTAACCCTTTGACTCGTCCGTAAAGTGAGATACGGTTTGGTTTCACCAGATACAATTTTTTTTGTTACTCAATTTACTATTCGCAGTTCGTTGTGAATTAGTCAAATGTTTCACTGTACTCGTACGCTACATCAAATTCTACTGGTTCCTAAAATAAACCTTTTTTAAAGAGTCGCATCCATGTTTTAAAATTGTACATCCTTTAAATGTTAAAATATTTTACCTATGTGCTCTGAAACAATACGTTTAATCTTAAATTATTCTGCTTTAAGGTGTTACTACAATCGGATTTGTAGAAATGTAAATTATATTAGGTTTGGTTTGTTTTAAATTTCGTGCAAAGCTACACGAGGGTTATCTGCGCTAGCCGTCCCCAATTTAGCAGTGTTAGACTTAAGGGAAGGCAGCTAGTCATCAACACTCACCGCCAACTCTTGGGCTACTCTTTTACTAACGAATAGTAAGATTGACCGTTACATTGTAACGCCCCTACGGCTGAAAAGGCAAGCGTGTTTGGTATGACTGGGATTTGAACCCGGGACCCTCGGATTAGGAGTCGAGTGCCTTAACCACCTGGCAATGCCGGGCCAATTATATTAGGAAAACATGAGCAGAACTTCATTGTTAAGACTCGCCTCAAACCGGTTCGAATATCGTTTATTAACGTTTTCTTCTATGAGACGATAAAAGGGGGTACAGCTGGATGGCTAGGGCGCTCAACTCGTAATCTGAGGGTCGCGGGTTCGAATTCCTGTCCCGCCAAACATGTTCGTCTTTTCAGTCGTGGGGCGTTATAATGTAACGATCAGTCCAACTATTTGTTGGTAAAAGAGTTGGCGGTGGGCGTTGATGACTAGTCTTACACTACTAAGTTACAGGTGGCTAGCGCTGACAGTCCCCTAGTGGCTTTGCTCGAAATTTAAAACAAACAAACAAAACGTCAATCTGAGACACAATGCCGCAGAACACTTTCCGTTATAAAAGTAACAGTCAACCTCATTATTAGTTCATAGAGCCAGAGAACGATGTTTTGCTGATAGTATCGGTGGCTAGCTGACCTTCTCTCAGGCCAGCAGTTCTAAATTAATGACCTCCGTTATCGAAACCTTATGTGTCTGTTTGTCTGCTGATAAATGGCAAACCGCTGTACCTAGTTCAACAAAACCTTGTATGAACTCCCTGTTGAGTAATACTGAGATTTCGTGTTTGGATGTGTCCTCCTTTGACTCCTCCAGAGGGTCCTCATGTTTTATCCACACCTTTTTCAACTAAACCAACGAAAACACTTTTCTCGTCTCTTAACAAGTTGTTTCAACGTAAACATAGTGTCGTTTCATTAAGTGACACTGTCGACTTCATGTCAGATCACCACACAACATATGCCACATTACCAAATGACACATCCTCGTGTCACCAAGTAATATCATTTGGACAGATTGATAAGTAAAAACAAGGATAAGTGTTACGTGACCCACAATAATAGTTAATAATCTGTTTAGACTTCCTGCAAGTGATATTTAGTTACCATCTTTTTGTCAGAAGTGAACTGGAAGCTGGAACTGTATCTTTAGTGATATTGAGGTTTCTGTGGTAGTAATCGTCCTCATAGATACATTTGGCTCGAAGGGTTATATCTACTCATGAATATTTACAATAAAGCAACAGAAAGACTTTATATAAATCTGTATAAAAGAGAGACAGAAGAATGTACAAAGAGGAACATTCCCGGTGGCTCATCGGTAAGCCTAAAGAAAACAAACATCTGTATTGTGACCAATGGTAAAATCGATTTTAGAATTATTTTAATACGCTTTTATCACGTTTGATGAATCCTTGTTATCACCAACTGAGAGGCCACTGGATTTTCCCGAGTGAACAAATCTCTATCTATGATATAATTATAGTATACATGGAAATGGATAGATTAGCACGTTGATCGGAGATACGTAGCGATTACAAGCGTACATTAGTTTGTTTTGTGTGTTACTCAACAGACTGTCTGTGTGGAATTTCAGTCTTTAACGTCATAACATCTACAGGTTACCACTCAGCTCCCGGGGGTTGCTGGGAAGAAGTGGTGGAGCCACTCCTATTTTATACAGTGTTTGAAAAATCGATTATAATGTGAAAGCTACATGCGATGTCTTAACTACATAATATTAGTGGAATCAATAACTTTACCTTAGTAGAGAAGAACGGGCTATCTTTGATGTGCCCACCACGGGCTTTTAGTTCTGATTTACAGTGTGTAAACCCTCAGGTCTGTCCCGAACTGCTGTCTGTTTGTTTTTTAAGCACAAAGCTACCTGACGGGATATCTGAGATGTACCCATCGCATATAAATCCTCGAGTTTATCGCTTGGACCAGTGGTTCCCAGTCTTTTATATGCCCCGCACCCCTAAAAAATTTTAATATGTTCTCTCACCCCTCACAGTAATTATTTATTTAAGAATAAAGGTGGAGGTAGCCAAAACAAATGTTATTTCGTACCCCCTGGTTGGGAACCACTGGCTTAGACGATGGGTGAGTCGTAGGAAAAAGAACTCGATGTACGTTTCTAAGATTAACTTGAAAGTTTCTGACTTACAACCAAATTCTGTAATAGGTACAAACTATCTTTGCTATTGCCTACAATAGAGATAGAACCCAAAACTTTAGAGTTATCAGTCCTCAAACTTAGCAACACCTTAACGGGAAACAGAAGGCTCGGATTGGTTTGTTTTGAATTTCGTGCAAAGCTGCCCGAGGGCTATCTGCGCTAGCCGTCCCTAATTTAGCAGTGTAAAACTAAATGGAAGGCAGCTAGTCATCATCACCCACCGTCAACTCTTGGGCTACTCTTTTATCAACGAATAATGGGATTGGCCGTAACATTTTAACGCCCCGATGGCTGAAAGCGTGATTGGTGTGATGGGGATTCGAACCTGCGACTCTAAGATTACGAATTGAGTGCCTTAACCCTCTGCCCATGCGAGGCCGTAACAGGAGGCACTGGAGAGTATAGAAGATTAAGTCACTATTATCAAATAAACAATAACAGTGGACTTTTGAAAAAACGGGATTTGACAATGATTATTCAAATTCGATTATTTCGGTTTCCTGAGAAGCATCGTAAGTTAAACCACAATAAAAATCTAAATAAATGAATTTTGTCTACAAAAATAATTTAAAATATTATTCTACTTAAAACAGGGTTGGATAATTTCGGTTGAAACAGTTGCTGTTCGTTTAGATTAAAACAAAGTTGGTTAATTTTGATTAATGGAGTTCATTCATGTCGGTTAAACAGAATGTTTAATTTTAACTAGAATGGAGCTGTTTAAATTTGGTTCAGCTAGAACTGTTTAATTCTAAACAAAGTTTGCCACGTGGATAAGGCACTCGACTCATAATCTGAGGGTCGCAGGTTCGAATCCCGGCCACGCCAAACATGCTCGCCATTTCAGCCGTGGAGGCGTTATAATGTGACGGTCAATCCCACTATTTGTTGATAAAAGAGTAGTTCAAGAGTTGGCGGTGGGTGGTGATGACTAGCTGCCTTTCCTTTAGTCTTACACTGCTAAATTAGGGACGGCTAGCGCAGATAGTCCTTGAGTAGCTTTGCGCGAAATTCAAAACAAACAAACAAAGTTGGCTAACCTTGATTAATTACGGTTAAACAGAGATAATTTTAATTCATTAATATACCGAGTTTTTTTTGTGATAACATTAGCAGTATTTTAAACTAAATTTCAGTAACTTAGTCTTAAATTATAAAAATAAAGACTCGTAAAATGACAGATTTTCAACAATAACAGAAATAAATAATTAATCATAAAATTACTGTTTCCAACAACGCTTACCTAACAATGAACAATCTTTACTCACTCGGAGAAGGTAACAATCTGTAGTGTTTTCGCTCATACTTTCGAAAAGTATTTCTTTGTTGTCGGTGGGTTTTCTGTAACATCACGTTAATAACTTTCACGTTTGTCTGTCCAATCGACAAAAATATAAAAGTTTTGTACTTTTCCATCTCCATGTTTATTCGCGGATGTCTTTTGCATATTCGTTTAATGTCGGCGCAGAAGTAGTCGCTTGGAATGAAATGAAATTGTGTTGTTTATTGTTTGACAAGTAATAGAGTAGGTTAATCTCGTTAAGAAAATTTCGCCATTAACATTTAAGATTATTTACTGTTTCGTATACATGCATGATAAGGTAATTTCGCATCCAGTGATCACGCTCTATCCCCACACTGTCGTTCTAATTTCCTTTCAAATACTCAAGGACCCTGTTTAATATTTAAGGATAGTTAGTTAGTTAGTTATCACCATTAGATTTCATCTAGGAACATAGGGCCGCAATCACTTGCGGATTCTTCAACAAGTATTTAAGTGAGTAGGTTGTTAGCCCACTGCACCGAGCCGTCCCTAATTTAGTAGTGTAAGACTAGAGGGAAGGCAGCTAGTCATCACCACCCACCGCCAACTCTTGGGCTACTCTTTTACCAACGAATAGTGGGATTGACCGTCACATTATAACGCCCCCACGGCTGGGAGGGCGAGCATGTTTGGCGCGACGCGGGCGCGAACCCGTGACCCTCGGATTACGAGTCGCACGCCTTACGCGCTTGGCCATGCCAGGTTAGGTTTCTAGACTAAGGACGATTTCTTGTTAGAAGAGGTCCAGCGTTCGATCATTAGTTTATTTGTTTGGAATTAAGCACAAAGCTACACAATGGGTTATCTGTGCTCTGCCCATCACGGGTATCAAAACCCGGTCTATGTAAGGATAGACTTATTATTAATATAAAGTCAGTTTGCAATAGGAGACTTGGATATTTTATTTAGCCATTTTCCTTGTTCTTAGCTCTTGTATTTACTAGAAAGAGCTCGTGAACTTCTGTAGAATTCGTTCTTAAAATATTATGTTTCTTTTGTTACAAATTAGGTTTCTAGACTAAGGACGATTTCTTGTTAGAAGAGGTCCAGCGTTCGATCATTAGTTTATTTGTTTGGAATTAAGCACAAAGCTACACAATGGGCTATCTGTGCTCTGCCCATCACGGGTATCAAAACCCGGTTTCTAGTTTTATAATTTTCTTATAAAAAGAAACGCCTTTATACCTATATTAATATAATAAAATAAATAAAATTATATATTCAAACATCTAATACCGCCCTCTACATTCCGACACTCAGTTACACAACCCCTTTCAAACATGTGGTCAGCTTCCGGTCAGTTACCTCTTTCTTTGTGAACCTGACGATGACCGAAGAAGGTCGAAACGTTGTTCGCTCTTCTATGTAAAATATTTTCTCAACCCAAACGAGCCGTTTTTGCATATAAAAAAACAACTACAGCTTCGTAACTCGATATCCTGTCGCGCGTTAAATTATAAAGTTTCCATGACAAAAGTTGACATTTCATGATAAAATATCTTTCCCTTTGAACATCATTCAGTTTTGGTCATGAATCGTTTGGCGACATCTATCACATTAGTCCAAGAAAAGAACAACGGTTCGAAACTCGAAGCGTGAAATTGACGCTAGCGCTTGAAATGAGACAGTGTAATAGACACGCTTTTCGATTGACACGTGAAACTGTAACGTATCGCGGTGACTCGCTCTTCAGAACCACATAGTTTTTTGTGCTTTGCGCCAGCCTCTTTATAAAACTTTTCCAATTACCTATACATTTTATTTGTAGTGGAATGTCCATTATTAGAGAGAATTAGCCCCGTTATTACTATACCGTCTTCCAACTACCTTCTGTGCTTGTTACCGAGTTCCGTTCAAAAAATGAATTCTACCACTTTAATATGGATGTATTTAATGGAATCACTACAATTAGGTACGTTATAATTTAAAGAGTTTTATATTATCTAAGCTTTGTTTCTTTAATTTTAAGAAGAAACATTTTCAAACTGCAAGTTTTGATGTCACGTGATCCGTTTGCTATTATGACTCTGAATTTCACGACGAGAAACTTTAAAAACAACTCTTCTACACCAGGTGGAATAAATATGAATTTTCAACAGACAACCTAAAAACAGATTAAACAACACTTAGCAACTAAACCTCGACGATATTACAATCAGGGGCGTAGATTTTTTACACCCGATGTGGGGATGATTTTTTCAACCACTTATGTGGACTGTTCAATTTACAAATTGGTAATCTCTGATTACGTGAACCTGAAAGCTGTAAACATGCAGCCTCAGAGTAATCTTTTTGCCACGATACTTGCGTGTATACTTAGGCCTACTGACTGATATTTACGAACTATCGCTTAGATCGAAAAGCTTAGAAGCACGCCTATATTAAAGATGTACATTTCGGCTACTGAAAAAGCCTACATCTAAGCCTAATTATGTAATTCGATTGGTAAGAACACGGGAATCGCAAGAACAAATATATAATTTGTTGCCTTGTGATGCAATAAAACAATTCAACAGACGAAACTGTAGGAGGGGATGATTGTATGCACCATACCCCCACCTAAAATGAAGGGGGGATGTATACCCTCCATCCCCCCAGGATCTACGCCCCTGAGTCTACAAGTATTCTAGGGATGAAAATGTGATACAATTAAAGACACTTAGTTACCTGTTTAAGCCTATCAGAACTCTTCTCGCAGATCTAACCAATAAACGTTTGTGTACTTGTACATGGCGTCATCTTTCATATCACAAAACCGATCTTTCAATGTAACAACGCTACTGATTGGATAAAAAAAAAAGTTATCCCCTCTCGTTTACTGTGCCTTACGATTCTAACAAAGATTTGCAGTTTTGTAAATGATAACAGAAGAAACTAAGACTAAAGTAAGAGGTTTCAAAATGAACCACGTTTATCGAGAAAGTAAAACAAACAAAAGTATAATTTATTTTAAAACCAATTTAAAAGTGTAAATATTTAATAATTCAGCCGTAGTGTAGAAAAATAATGTCTTAACATATATATGCGATATTTTAAACTAAACATGGTGGTTTTAAAACATTATAAACTAATATAGTAGAAAATAAGGTTCCTCTTTTCGTTTCATGAGTGGCTTTTTCTGTGGTGATGTTTTTCTTTATTCTTACTGTTAAAAGCTGACGAGACCTTTAGATTATGAGTTTCGTTTTCTGAAACAATGTATATATATATATATATATATATATATATATATATATATATATATATAAATATAAACCTAATTCTGCTTGGCATGTTTCATTGATTTCGTAGTCTCTTAATCTCTAGATTACAATAATGGTTGTTCTACAATCAGAGTGTGAGGGGTTTTGGTTCGTTTACCGGGCAATGACGTCCCGGGTTTATTTGTTGATTGTATTGCGTTTCTAAAGGTTTAGATTGATTTTCTGGAATGAACTATGACAGTATGAGTTTCGATTCGTTTTCCCTGTTGCACTGAATTGGTTAGATTTCATTTGATTTTCTGGACGGTGTCGCTCAGTTTAGGTTTCGGTTCGTTTGTTGAACGACACATTTTCGATTTAGGCTTTGATTCGTAATTCTGGAATATCTTTGAAAGTTCTACCGTTCTAAATTAATAATCAACTCAAACTCCGAATCTGTCTAGATAATATTACAAGTGTCTTGTTTTGATGTGCCTCCCATTAGGTTTGCTGTATCTTTTTAAAACCTTTTTTTTATTAATTTTATTACAAAACTAAAAACAGAACAGATGTAAAGAAATATTTACAAATAAAAGACATTGAATCACACGAGTTTACTAGCATGACAGCCTTCACTCATCAAACACAGAACTTGTGGGCTTACGGATAATTTGGAAAGCTTTGTTTATAACGACAAAACATATTTATTTATATATGTTATGTGAAACATTTGTTAAATAGCAGTCGGTTCATTAGGTCAATTCAAGAGAAACTTCCGAATTGAATAGAAATACATCTTGAGCTATAAAACGAACGAAAATATATTTTGTTATTCTTAAACACCAAGTTAAACAATGGGGTATCTGTGCTCTGCCCACCACAAGCATCGAAACCCATTTTTAGCACCTTAAGCCTAATTTACCAATCAATAAAATAATACCAGCAAGAACATTAATTACTGTGTCGTCTACTACCAATAGTAAACACTCAGTAACTACTGCAGTGCCGTCTACTACCAATAGTAGACACTCAGTAATTAGTGTCGTCTACTATCAACAGTAGACACTCAGTAACTACAGTGTCGCCTACTACCAACAGTAAACACTCAGTAACTACAGTGTCGTCTACTACCAACAGTAAACACTCAGTAACTACAGTGTCGTCTGCTATCAACAGTATACACTCGGTAACTTTTATAGTGTCGTCTGCTACCAACAGTAAACACTCGGAAACTTCTATAGTGTCGTCTGCTACCAACAGTAAACTATAGTTATGACAGAACATTCTACTATCAACAGTAGACACTCTATAGTTATGATAGAACATTCTACTGCCAACAGTAGACATTCTATGATAGAACATTCTACTACTAACAGTAAACACTCTATAGTTATGATAGAACATTCTACTACCAACAGTAGACACTCTATAGTTATGATAGAACATTCTACTACCAACAGTAGACACTCTATAGTTATGATAGAACATTCTACTGCCAACAGTAGACACTCTATAGTTATGATAGAACATTCTACTACCAACAGTAGACACTCTATAGTTATGATAGAACATTCTACTACCAACAGTAGACATTCTATAGTTATGATAGAACATTCTACTACCAACAGTAGACACTCTATAGTTATGATAGAACATTCTACTACCAACAGTAGACACTTTATAGTTATGATAGAACATTCTACTACCAACAGTAGACACTATAGTTATGATAGAACATTCTACTACCAACAGTAGACACTATAGTTATGATAGAACATTCTACTACCAACAGTAGACACTATAGTTATGATAGAACATTCTACTACCAACAGTAGACACTTTATAGTTATGATAGAACATTCTACTACTAACAGTAAACACTCTATAGTTATGATAGAACATTCTACTACCAGAAGTAAACACTATAGTTATGATAGAACATTCTACTACCAACAGTAGACACTCTATAGTTATGATAGAACATTCTACTACCAGAAGTAAACACTATAGTTATGTTAGAACATTCTACTACCAACAGTAGACACTCTATAGTTATGATAGAATATTCTACTACCAACAGTAGACACTCTATAGTTATGATAGAACATTCTACTACCAATAGTAGACACTCTATAGTTGTGATAGAACTTTCTACAACCAACAACAGACGTTGATAATTTCCAGAGGCGTCGTCTACAAATAACACTTTTTATCTTTAGATTGTTTGTTTGTTTGTTTTTTGGAATTTCGCACAAAGCTTCTCGAGGGCTATCTGTGCTAGCCGTCCCTAATTTAGCAGTGTAAGACTAGAGGGAAGGCAGCTAGTCATCACCACCCACCGCCAACTCTTGGGCTACTCTTTTACCAACGAATAATGGGTTTGACCGTCACATTATACGCCTCCACGGCTGGGAGGGCGAGCATGTTTAGCGCGACGCGGGCGCGAACCCGCGACCCTCAGATTACGAGTCGCACGCCTTACGCGCTTGGCCTTACGCGCTTGGCCATGCCAGGCCATTTATCTTTAGAACCACGTATATAAGATCTACTCTATTGGAATGTTTCCAAGTGTATTTCACAAAATTTGCTCGAAATGTTTTACGTGATCAAATAAACATTTTGTTCTTATTGTAAAAAAGAAATATTTAGTACGTAGATGTTGAATCAATTTTTTCCCAGCTTCACAGACATACATGAGTATTGATATATTTACCTTGTTTTGTTGATTAAACCAATACCATTATTCCTGGCTGAACCAACATCACCGTGTACAACAAAATATTCATCTCTATACCACTACGATTGTGACCTTTCACATCTGCATATAAAACGGTTCCTTCGAATTCTCTTGTGTATTGTCTTATACAAAGGCCCGGCATAGCCGAGCGTGTTAAGGCGTGCGACTCTTAATCTGAGGGTCGCGGGTTCGCATCCCCGTCGCGCCAAACATGCTCGCCCTTTCAGCCGTGGAGGTGTTATAATGTGACGGTCAATCCCACTATTCGTTGGTAAAAGAGTTGGCGGTGGGTGGTGATGACTAGTTGCCTTCCCTCTAGGCTTACACTGCTAAATTAGGGACGGCTAGCACAGATAGCCCTCGTGTAGCTTTGCGCGAAATTCAAAACAAACAAACAAACTTATACAAAGGATTAGCGGGATATACGTCAGAAAAGGATACACCTTATTGTCTAGTGCACAACGATCGTCTTTAGTAGAACGATCATCACGTATTTCTGGTGTTTGTTTGTGGAAATGGACCTTCTCAGCCCTACATGAAACATGTAAATTTACTCTAAATGTAATACTTGTAAAGTAGAAATGTGGGTGGAAGGGAAAACTCATGTTTTTTACCATTTATTATGCGCATATCATCCATGTTACGATTTGTCTGGTCAGTATCTTACAACTGTTGGACGGGTACGTTGTATTATTCGATAACAACTGACACAAAGTCGAGTACACTTAATTATAACGAAAACGTTTTGTTTCTTTCACTACAAATATAAAAGTTGCGTCACTGAACTGACTAACTGGTTGACGTAACAATAAACTAGCGTTTATTCTATTCAATTAGCTGTTGTTAAAAGGGCACACTTTAGAATGGTGGGACATAAAAATATGAAAATTGGAGCTGTTACACACCTCCCCCTGAATTCACTAATGGGTCGTGTTACCTAGTTAATAATAAATACGACACTCCAGTTTGCACTACAAACTGTAAACTCTCATGATCTCCAATAACATTTTTTTTTTCCATTTTGTTTGTTTGAACTTAAGCAGAAAGCTTCACAATAAACTTATCTGTGCGCTGGAGGTCCGTAGAGATATCGCTGTGCCACTAAAGGGCTTTTTACATTTTACCAAAATATATATTTCTTCTACACTGTGCAAGGAACATAATATTCTATCACGTGCTTTATTTCTTGAACTCGTTTCCTGAACTTTCAAACAAATTCTAGTCATCAAACTACACACTCATCACGTTACATAAGAACCACCTTCAGCCACACAACAATACAAAGACCATAAATGTGATTGTGCTTCTTATTTTGAACATGTAAGTTGACGTACAAAATGTGTATGTGTTAGTATAAAATCCAACTGTGTCTCAGTAGTCAAACGTATTTAAACACCACACGTATCCAGGCAGTCTTCAGCTAGTGTTTAATCCACTATTGTTATAAAGTAAGGATATTTCAATAATAACAGTCGTAGAGTAGGTTTCACTAACAAACTGATTGTAACACTAAGGAATTACCACGCGAAATTCTGCAGTTCGATTTCCCTCGGTGGACACAGAAGATAACCCTATGAGGCTTACCTATAAAACAGGCCCGACATGGCCAAGCGTGTTAAGGTGTGCGACTCGTAGTCTGAGGGTCGAGGGTTTGCATCCCGGTCGCACTTAACATGCCCACCCTTTCAGCCGTGAGGGCGTTATAATGTGACGATCAATCCCACTATTCGTTGGTAAAAGAGTAGCCCAAGAGTTGGCGGTGGGTGGTGATGACTAGCTGCCTTCCCTCTAGTCTTACACTGCTAAATTACGGACTGCTAGCGCAGATAGCCCTCGAGTAGCTTTGCGCGAAATATAAAAACAAACAAAATTTCGATTCACGTTTTTTTGTTTTTTTACGTAACGTAACAGCTAACGTAACACCAGTGATTGGGTTACAAACGAAATCTTGAACAAACTGCCCACCAATAAAGTGTCAAAGTTTAACGTTCCCAGTGAACCAAGTTAATAGTACTAGTGTCCATCAGGATTAAAGTCCTTGGGTAAAGATTATAAACATATAAATTAGATTTATACTTACAATTTTCTGCACATTACCCCTAGAAGTTAGGTGTGTTTTATAAGTTCATGAATGCTTTCTGCATATAGAAACATCATGGCTCCATCGATGGATTGTGTGTGCATTCTGGAATACACGGAGAAGTCTGGTGGTTGCCAGACCGAAACTCGTTGTCTCACAACGCTTGTCTTCTGGAATACACGGAGAAGTCTGGTGGTTGCTAGACCGAAACTCGTTGTCTCACAACGCTTGTCTTCAAATGGTACGGTTATTAAGTATTTGTTTTGATTTGTGTACTAATTTTCGTGACGTCACGAAACCTTACATAACAAATTAAGCGTTTCTTAATTTGATTTTGCTCGAAATTTGCTTCAAAAAGATTTATTCCACGTCACAAACCTGTCCCTAGTGGCTTAACGGTGAATTTACGGACTTGCACGCTAAACACCAAACACTCATGATGGACATTTGTTTGTTTGTTTTGAATTTCGCGCAAAGCTACACGAGGACTATCTGCGCTAGCCGTCCCTAATTTAGCAGTGTAAGACTAGAGGGAAGGCAGCTAGTCATCACCACCCACCGCCAACTTTTGGGCTACTGTTTTACCAACGAATAGTGGGATTGACCGTTGCATTATAACGCCCCCACGGCTGAAAGGCGAGCATGTTTGGTGCGTGATGGACATAGCACAGATAATGTAGTTTTATGCTTAACTACAAACAAACAAATAAGCCTTCTACGAGTGGTGGCGTCATTGTTCGCACTGTTTTCTAGCATGATGGACTGTGAGATAATTCGAATGTAAATATTGTAGTTTGGCATTCATCGGAGAGAAAAAACAAAAACGTAGTTACCAAATCAAAAAGCTAGTCCTTTCAAATGGTCTAAATTATAACGAACAAGATATTTGATTTCGGGAAATAATATAGAACAGTTTCTTTCATTAACTTGATAAACTCACTTGTGTGGTGTCCACTGCAGGTATCGAACCATAATTATAGCGTTATAAACCCTTAAGATTACCGCCTGAAGACTTACTACAACATATTAATATTTCACTTTGTGACTGAGTTTGTATACATGTGTTTCATTAACGCAATGTTTATTGGCTTGTGTTTACTCTTGCTATGTGCGCGCACGCTCACGTGGTGTTACGTACGTGCAATATTAAAATGGTGATTCTTCAATCTATGGTTCGCTGTAAACCTCGTGTTTTGTTTAGAAATTAACTAAATCCACAAACAAGCGGAACTTTCGTATGGAGTCCGATCTGTGAAGACGGAAATAAAAATAAACAAAAATTTGTAAGGACTAATTAAGGTACACAAACGTCACAATGTCAAGAGCATCACTCAGGCACCACAAACTTCACGGTGTCACTAGTACCTCTTAGGCATTATATTCTTCATGGTGTTGGAATCATATTGAAGACAGATACGTTGATGACATTAGGGTTGTTTCTCTGTAGAAACTGTTTGTTGTAGTACATAGACCGACATACACAAACAACAGCTCAATGTACGTATTTGTTGCAGTACATAAACCGACATACACAAACAACAATCCAATACGTGTATTTGTTGTGATACATAAACCGATATACACAAACGACAATCCAATATGTGTATTTGTCGTGGTACATAAACCGACATACACAAACGACAATCCAATAGGTGTATTTGTTGTGGTACATAAACCGACATACACAAACGACAGTCCAATATGTGTATTTGTTGCATATACTGTTGAGATTTGACAGCTCCGAACCAAAAGATAAATCAAGACAAACAGATTTTTATATCATGTACTCGTATTATATCAGAGTACAGAGCTGTAGTTCGTTTATCGATATTTGAATATTAGGTTGCTTTCCCATCCATTGTTTAGCCTTTATTATGATAATACGAACAACACGGCTTTGACGAGTTAATTCGTTGTGTATACAAAACGTATTGGTCAAGTCAATAATTTGCTTATCGTATCACCTCTTATAGAACAGATTAAATATTATTTCGTCTGGTTTAGGTTAAAGAATGGTACTTTCATTTTAAAAGCAGGGACATAATGGACTTGAGCTGACCGCAGCGCCACCTAGGTACATTTTCTGTATCACTAAGTTCGTTACTCGTGTTTGTAAAGTTTGAGTGAATTGTGAATATATTATTTTATAACTCTAGACTTTAAAATGCCAAACTTGTCAGTTTAAAATGTTGTGGCCTGGCATGGCCGAGCGCGTAAGGCGTGCGACTCGTAATCCGAGGGTCGCGGGTTCGCGCCTGCGTCGCGCTAAACATGCTCGCCCTCCCAGCCGTGGGGGTGTATAATGTGACGGTCAATCCCACTATTCGTTAGTAAGAGAGTAGCCCAAGAGTTGGCGGTGGGTGGTGATGACTAGCTGCCTTCCCTCTAGTCTTACACTGCTAAATTAGGGACGGCTAGCACAGATAGCCCTCGAGTAGCTTTGTGCGAAATTCCTAAAACAAACAAACATTAAAATGTTGTTGTTGAAAATGCTCGTCTCACTCTATTGTGATCTAAATTTGAAAAAAAAAATATATTTTATAGTCATCTTGTTTACAACCAGTCCACCAACGATGGAGTCCACATATTGTGATGAAATGAATTATGCTACGTTTAACTACCTGTTGTGTATGCGACTCCATGAGGCCACCAATATTCGATGTAAAATCCATAATAGTTACTACAGTGTTGATGATGTTCATTTACATGTTTTGTTATCACTTACATGTTATCAGGGACTCTATAACCAACAAAAGTATGCGCCTCAACAAGCAAGGTAATGCACGAGTAAACATGAAATTGAGTTAACAAGTTTGGTGGGATCCGATCCTAGTGATACTTCAGGTCTTAATTCTGTGCTTCGAACTTTAGTGCAAAGTTGTACGGGAGTTGTATAAACATAGATGTCTTTCATTTCGAACGGAAAAACGGGAGGGAAGGTATCTAGTCGACACCAACTAATGCCAACTTTTGGACGACTCGTCTCTGTTTAAACTGTAGGATTTGACCATTATCCTATAAGACATCAACAGTCCGAAACCGCGAACCATGAATCTTTTTAGATTATCAAAGAAATATAATTGAGGTGTATGTATTAATTTACTTATATCTCTGTAACGAAACTGAAAAAAAACAAAAACGAAACGAAAATACGTGAAACGCTTATGACAGTTTTGATTCGAAACGAGTGTGGTGTCAATCAATAGCTAATGTCAATTTCAATTCCAAGAGAATGTGGTCAAGCCCGTAGTTCTTATGACTGAATTATTTTGTAGCTACAAAACACATTTATTATACTCGTAACAAATACCTGTTCCACCCTCTCTAAAACCAGAAGTACTCTTTTATTTTAAGAATAATTTTCAAAATTACACAACGTAATGGTAGTGAAGAAACATGTTATGTTGATACAATTAACTTAGGCCTAACTTTTACGGTTATTATCGTTATTAAATACAGTTATTTTAACCCTAACCTTTTACGGTTATTATTGTTATTAAATACAGCTATCTTAACCCTAACATTTTACAGTTGTTACTATCGTTATTACTGTATAAGTGTAACGCACGCCAATTATAGAATTATAATTAGAATCACTAACTAAAACGCTCTAATTACAACTAGACACTTGGAACTCCCCTTACTATGTTCCCCACGGGGGCTCACAACAAGCTAACACGAACGGTTTCAGCGATAAAGTTCCTTTCGGAACTAACCAGTAATGAGGGCTTTAATAAGCGAGTGTAGACTCATATATGTCTAAAAGACCACAATCAGTCTTCAAAAATATTGTTTTGCTTGGGAATATATGTGGATTGCTTGAAGAAGCCATAATAAAATGTCTGAGAGTATGTTCATCCTGGAATAAAACAAAAACATTGACCCGAAAGATAATCCATGAGTTGTTTTGATTTTAGTTTTTGTGTGAAAAGTGTGATAAAAACAACGGCCTCTGAAATAGGTCAGATGTACACGCTTTTTGAATTTGAAGATACAACTACTTAATAAGTTGAACGGGTAAGTTATTACTCAACACAAACCAGGCTACACAATTAACGTCTAACGAGATCGTTAAGTTTAATAACTTATTAACAAAAGAAAGGAGGATGGGGAACCTTATCTAACACTGTTTTTTATATATTTTTTGCCTCGTTAACGGGTGTTCTCGGCTGGGATCGTTAATGTTACGAGGTTTGTTTTCCGTTGTTAGCTTAATACACGGAGCTAGGACTAAGTTTTCCTTGCTGGTCAAACTTCGTGAGGTACTATTGGAATTTTGGGATTTCAAATGATGAATAAATTAATAATAATAACAACAATAATTGATAACAATAATAATATTGATGAGTTGTTTTGACATTGTATACTTCTAGTTAGTCTGGTAACTAAATTAACTTCACGAATTAGTGTATTAATTTAGCCTAAATCGTATGCATTAATTAGTGGATTAATGTTACATACAGGTAAGTGACCCGCAGTAATTAGTGGATTAATGTTACATACAGGTAAGTGACCCGCAGTAATTAGTGGATTAATGTTAAATACAGATAAGTGATCTACAGTAATTAGTAGATTAATGTTAAATACAGATAAGTGACCCACAGTAATTAGTGGATTAATGTTAAATACAGGTAAGTGACCCGCAGTAATTAGTGGATTAATGTTCAATACAGGTAAGTGACCTACAGTAATTAGTGGATTAATGTTACATACAGGTAAGTGACCCGCAGTAATTAGTGGATTAATGTTACATACAGGTAAGTGACCCGCAGTAATTAGTGGATTAATGTTACATACAGGTAAGTGACCCGCAGTAATTAGTGGATTAATGTTACATACAGGTAAGTGACCCGCAGTAATTAGTGGATTAATGTTAAATACAGATAAGTGATCTACAGTAATTAGTAGATTAATGTTAAATACAGATAAGTGACCCACAGTAATTAGTGGATTAATGTTAAATACAGATAAATGACCTACAGTAATTAGCGGATTAATGTTAAATACAGATAAATGACCCACAGTAATTAGTGGATTAATGTTAAATACAGATAAATGACCTACAGTAATTAGCGGATTAATGTTAAATACAGATAAATGGGCTACGTTAATTGGCGGATCAATGTTGTTTATATATCATACGAGCTATGTTATTGATAATATACAATAAATTTTAAATCGTGTTATTAATTTATTTCAGAATTTCGCGGACTTCCAGTATCTCTTTGATAAGTATTTGAACTTGGAAGACTAAAAATCTGGTTTCGATACCTCCTTTAAACAGAGCACAAATAGTGCGTGTTACATCTTGTTGTGCAACAAAAAACAGTAACCAAATGAACTCACAGAATTTTGCACAAACTACACAAGAGCCATACCAATCGCTACTTGAGCTGTTAGACTAGAAAAAGAGAAGGAGCCGCTCTCCAACAATGTTTGGGCCACTCACCCTTGTCTGGACGAGTGGTGGGGTGTGACTCTTATTTTTATAGCTCACTTCAAAGTGCAGAGTGATTTTTTTTGCAGCAACAGATCACAAAGCATGAACTCTCGACTTCATTGCCTAGACATGCTAAACCACTTGGCCAGATCTTGACCATTTCTGATGGAAGTGGTTACAACCATTTCTGATAGAAGTGATTACATCCCTTTGTCCTTGAACTAGTTCTATTCGTTATTCATAATTCTACCCTAAACCCCGCTGAGTCAGAAGTACAGTTGAGCCTTTTAAACACTAACATTTAGGGTTTATTCCGGTATGCTCGGCACGGCCAAGTGTGTTAAGGCATTCAACTCGTAATCTGAGGGTCGTGGGTTCGAATCCTCGTCACACCAAACATACTTGTTCTTTCGGTCGTGGGGGCGTTACAATGTGACGGTCAATCTCACTGTTCGTTGATAAAAGAGTAAACCAAGAGTTGGCGGTGGGTGGTGATGGCTAATTGCTTTTCCTCTGATCTTACACTGCTAAATTAGGGACCGCTAGCGTAGATAGCACTCGAGTAGCTTTGCGCGAAATTCAAAACAAACCAAATTAATATTTTCCAATGGTGAACAAATGGGGGACAACCTGCTTTTCGTAACTATACGTTTTAAGATAAACAAACAGACCATTTCTTCCCTGGAAACCTCTAACAATAAAACTGTAAAACTAATTTATCCTCACAAAATGAAACAGTTTTTTTTAAATGATGTCACTCTTTCAAGGTAATTTTCTCCTTGTTTTTTGAAAAGAAATTCAATCATTTTATTACATTTTGTTAACATTTCTTAACTAATATATTAAAAAACATCTCGCGAAACAGTGTTGTAGTTGTAACACAACACATGGTATTCTTAAAACGGTTTCAGTTTTCTGAGCTCCAATTCGCTGAGTTTCGTGTCACCAGAATGCTAATTTTACAACGTTTACAGAGAAACTCCAAACCGAACAGTTACACCTCTGATCATTAAAGTAACCGTCTCGCTGAGTCAACTTACTCTCGAGAGTAAGATACTGAAATTCTGCCTCGTCAACTGTTCTGTCTCGTTTAATAACAGGGTAAAAACCGTATTTAGTTAAAACGTAATGCGTTCGTGTTTTACCTGATTTTCTAAGAATTCATTATATACCCATAATTAATGCATGTGTTACTTATACCAGGATGTTAGTCGACTGGCTCACCAGATGGTGTTCCGTGCTGTCTAGACAAGAAACTTGAAAGGTGTTTTTAAATTAAAGAAAATTACTAAATTAAATCATCAAATTAATACTGGTAATAATACATCATTTTTCTCAAGTATTAACGTACACATTTCAACGTAGTTTTTCACGTATCGAACATTTTTCGTACAACCTTATTTATAGACTTGTGGGAGAAAATAAAAAAAGAATTATTTTTTTTCGATTGTAGCGCCTCTACTGGTTATAATTTCACTTTCATGTACAGATACATGAAAACAAAATCAGTTGCATCCACCCACCACCGAGCATGGATAGCTGTCCTTTGGGTAATTTTGTTTCAATTTCTGTACCATAGCGCCTCTGGTGGTTCAATTTCTGTTTAGATTTTAGAGTTGTGATAAAAAATTAATCTCATTAATTTTAGCGCATATAGTGGCTAAAATACGAAACACCCTTGTTACTGAAAATAAAAAAAAAATTCCCCTGGTGGGAACAGCGATAGCATTTTGGATTTGCAACGCTAAATCCAGGGTTCGATTCTTCACGGTTGGAACAGCAAACAGCTCATTGTGACTGACTTTGCTCTAACACAAACAAACAAACAAACCTTTTTGCTCTTAACCTTTGATCTTTACGAGTAACAAAAATTGGACATCTTACAAATCCTTACAGTGTTTTAATTTTTAATTGAAATACCGATAAGTGAAAAAAAGTTTCAGTGTCGCAATTGGACTCGTGATCCTTGGCTAAACGAAGAATGATAGCTTTGGCTTGTATTTAATGGTTAAGTCCTGATTTTGAGCTCTGATCACTGATTTGTACAAGTTTGTAAAAATATTTATGGTGAATTGAGCCAAAGTCAAATGTAGAAAGAAATAATAACCTACCAGTTTCACAGTAGGGAGGGAATTTTGAGGGCCTTTAATGTTAGAATTCATGATTTATTCCTACTTGTGGGCAAAGCCCATTATGTACCTTTGTGCTTAACACTAAACAAACAAAACGTAATTTTGTCAGTGGCTCCACTCGTTGTAGTAAAAGATGTGTTCTACTGGAACATGTAAAACGTTATTTTAATTACACGTAATGTTTTGACCAGAAAACACTTAATGTTGGATAAAAATTGCACACTGAAAATTTCAACTTTATCTTAATTAATGTGCAGCGACATCTGGCGAAACTCTAACGTTTTCTCCAGACGTTTTGTCACCCTTATATTTTCACATTGGCACAAATGTTTTAATTCTTAATCACAGCTGCTACTTGGTAAGAGCCTTTAAAAATTTATTTTGCTATTATACCAAATGAAGCGACCCTTACTGGCCTCTTTAGATATAAGGCCAACATACAGTGTATAGTTGTTGTGAAACTGTGTATGATTAACCCAGCTAAAATCACGTATTTTAAAATTATCCAATTCGTCAACGCTAAATAGTTAAGCTATGAAAATTTTCAATTATATATTCGAGCTTTTGTTAATCTGTAGTTAAGCACAAAACTACACAATGGGTTGTCTGAGCTCTACCCACCACAGGTATTGAAATCTAATTTTTAACGTTATAGGCCTACAGACTTTTCACTTACGTGTAAGAACTGTATTACTGTGCCTTGTGTCTATGGTTAACTTCTTTATCTGACTTAATAAAATAATTTTCAATACTTTACCTTAAAACATAAACACGATTCTCCTACTGGTAAATATGAAGCTGAGCTTCTCATGTGCGACAGTGAACACGAATTGATGTCCTAACTGTATGTTAACCTTTAAAGAACCTGACGTTAGGTTTAACGTGCTAAGTAAGGTTCTCTCTACCCCTTGACATTGATGTCCTAACTGTATGTTAACCTGACGTTAGGTTTAGCGTGCTAAGTAAGGTTCTCTCTACCCTTGACATTGATGTCCTAACTGTATGTTAACCTGACGTTAGGTTTAACGTGCTAAGTAAGGTTCTCTCTACCCCTTGACATTGATGTCCTAACTGTATGTTAACCTGACGTTAGGTTTAGCGTGCTAAGTAAGGTTCTCTCTACCCCTTGACATTGATGTCCTAACTGTATGTTAACCTGACGTTAGGTTTAACGTGCTAAGTAAGGTTCTCTCTACCCCTTGACATTGATGTCCTAACTGTATGTTAACCTGACGTTAGGTTTAACGTGCTAAGTAAGGTTCTCTCTACTCCTTGACATTGAAAATGATTCGTGTTTCCGTTTTTTCTTTAATTAAAGTTGTTACCGTAACCAGTTTTCTTGTCGTTCAGGTAATATCCAATCAAATAATTCCACATGAACAACTGGTTCGACACACCAAGTTAATACCCGTTCAAATCGCTCCATGTTGCGACCTAGATCCCACAATAAACTATAGCAAAAGAATATCCAATTAAATCACTCCATTGTGATTAATGACCAGTAAGATGATATCCAATTAAATCATTCCACGTAGCCACATCTGATTCGACAACAAACCACGGTAAAGCAGTATCCAATAAAAACACCCATCAACCAATCAACAATTGATCAAAAACGAATTTCATTTTCCTGCCCACCTTATTGGCTACCTTTTTCGTTACGACGAACGATGATAAATAATAAAAGTGGGGTAGGAAACTTCATGATGCACCATCATCTCCACTTCCAAACCCCTCTGGCTGGAAACTCTCGCAAACGTACTCCCTTACCGTCACTGAATATAACTCGTCAGTTAAGGTTTCTATGAATTTGGTCGGCTTCTTTGTGCCTACTGTAATCGAGATTTTAGCAGCCAAAGACTGAATGGATATGGTTCTTTGTCAACTTAAATGTAAGTAATGTATTGAAAACTGCAAATTATGCCTTTAGGGGCATTTATTATTGTTATTATTATCGACTCTTTTGCAAACAAAGACAGTGATGGTGTTGGGGAGAGGGGCTCAAAAAACAACCCCGAGGGAAAACTGGTCTCGTGCCTTGATTACATAAAAGAAACTTTCATGCGAAGCAAAAGAAGCGTATGGGAAAGAGGTTCTTTAAGCATATAAGTGTTGTAGAGAAATGATTAGCGAAGCATATTCACTGGGACAAGTAAAAATGAATTGAATCTTTCCATAATCAAGCCAGAGTTTAATTCTTCGCTACCATATGGATTTCATTCGCCATTAAAGGAACTCTAGTTACAAGAAGAGCTAAGACTGTCTGGTAAGATTGGTTCTGAACAAAAATTAGGACTTCGATTTCTTCTCAAGTAAAACGTATTAATTGTTCTCAAGCAAGAATCGCTCAATTTTAGTTTCAGTTTTTCGTGTGTTGAAACTACACTAGTGTATTAACAAAGAGAAAGAAGCTTCTACAGGGTGGCTCGTAAGTCCCTACCCATCCATATATCTTATGTATCCAGTGTATTTGTATGCTGTCCCTCATTCTCGCTGCATAATATTATGCGACGTCATGTTCTGTGAGACATTTTCAAGTGTAAATGGGCTTACATCGGCCATATTTCTCTGAAAAAAAGAAACAACTTTATAATGCATGCGTAATTGAATATAACATAATACCATGTGGATGGATAGGGACTTACGGGCCACCCTGTAGAATACCCAAATCCAATGAATCACAGGTTAGTGTCTCGTTTCCATAAAAAACACTCTCCGTCTTTTGCTGTCGTGGATGCCCTATAAGGGTCATGATCAAATCGCACTAGTCGGTCAGAAAAGAGCACCCCGAATGTGGCGGTGGGTGATGTTAACTATTTGCCCTCGTTTCGTTTGTCAGTTCAAAAATAAGGACGGTGTATGCGTACAAAGCCCTCTATGTAGATTTACAAGAAACGACGAAACGATTTTAATGTTTTTCATGACAGAAATTTCTAAAATTGAAAGAAATGACGTAATATTTTTAAAAAGATTTTCCTCTCAAGATGCCCAGAATGGCCTTGTGATTAGGTCCTTCGACTTCCACGTACATGTCGTGTGTTCAAATCCATGTCTCGTTCTTTCAGCCTTAGATGCATTATAGTGTAACGATCAATCCCACTGTTTCTTAGTAGAAGAGTATTTCAAGGGTTGGCGGTGTCAGTTAGCTTCCTTCTTCTGTAGTTTATCTACTACAGCTAAGTTAGGGACAGCTAACCCTTGTGTAGCCTTGCGGGAAATTCAAAAGAAGCAGGCAGTTATCTCCGTATATTTATATTAATGACTCACAAATAAATAGTTCAAACCGAGAGAAATATTTTCTCAATACGTTCGTGGAAAGTAAAGATAGAAGAAACCGAATGTTAAAGTTATTGTACGGTAAAACTGTATTAATATAATTAATACAAATATACCAGGAATCCGATGAGGTATCGAAACCCCCCATTAGAGTCCCGGAGGCTTCAATTACAGAATATGACCAGCTATTATCTCTAATTACGTTTGTAGCTATCCTATGACGGGAGGTGAGAGGTCGCATCTGAACACACACAACATATTTGGCACCACCAGCGTATAAGTGAAGATAAGAACACAGTTTCAAACATGGCTTCCTAAGCAATTCGAGGGAGATGGAATAGGAAAATCTGATAGCAAATTCGGGTTTAATTCGCTTTAATCAACATTTTTCTATCGTATATGACATTTTCAACACATTATGAGACACGTCATTCAGATCAGAAACCCCAAATTCTGGCAAAAAACAACCCTAATTTCCAACAGCTAATCAGAAGTAGAAACGAGTCAACAACACCAGCCGACCTTACGGTTACCATTTGTAACGTCTTCGCATCTGTGAGAGAGTAGAAATGGCTCAGGAGCATGTCGTATCTCGGACCTTTCAATCTAAATTCAGCAAATTTCTTGTGCAATAAACCTCAAAACAGATAATCTCTGGTTTCTGCCCCGAATGTAGTTAATGAGTGAGAATATGAAGCCATTCAAATTAGTATTAGAGAGTACGGGTTTAGAGACTAGCGTATTTAGTGGAGGTGTTGAATTTGGGAATTAGGTGAAACATTGAATCAGGATCATTCAAATCTGCCCTAACGATAGTTTTCAGGAATGGTTTTGAATAGCTAAGCCTAATATATATTTATTATTTACTCTTCTAGCAGCAAATATATCACGTTCTATCATATGTTTATTCTGTATAGCATATAATCTGTGTATTCGTTCTGTTCTGAAAAGTGGAACATAAAACTACACAGTATTTGGTCTGTATATCTCCTCTGTTCTGAATAGTGGAACATAAAACTACACAGTGTTTGATCTGTATATCTTCTCTGTTGTGAATAGTGGAACATAAAACTACAGAGTATTTGGTCTGTATATCTTCTCTGTTCTGAATAGTGGAACATAAAACTACACAGTATTTGGTCTGTATATCTTCTCTCTTCTAAATAGTGGAACATAAAACTACACAGTGTTTGATCTGTATATCTTCTCTGTTCTGAATAGTGGAACATAAAACTACAGAGTATTTGGTCTGTATATCTCCTCTGTTCTGAATAGTGGAACATAAAACTACACAGTATTTGGTCTGTATATCTTCTCTGTTCTGAATAGTGGAACATAAAACTACACAGTATTTGATCTGTATATCTTCTCTGTTCTGAATAGTGGAACATAAAACTACAGAGTATTTGGTCTGTATATCTCCTCTGTTCTGAATAGTGAAACATAAAACTACACGGTATTTGATCTGTATATCTCCTCTGTTCTGAATAGTGGAACATAAAACTACACAGTATTTGATCTGTATATCTCTTCTGTTCTGAAAAGTGGAACATAAAACTACACAGTATTTGATCTGTATATCTTCTCTGTTGTGAAAAATGGAACATAAAACTACACAGTATTTGGTGTGTATATCTTCTCTGTTCTGAATAGTGGAACATAAAACTACACAGTATTTGATATGTATATCTCTTCTGTTCTGAAACGTGGAACATAAAACTACACAGTATTTGATCTGTATATCTTCTATGTTCTGAATAGTGGAACATAAAACTACACAGTATTTGGTCTGTATATCTCATCTGTTCTGAATATTGGAATATAAAACTACACAATATTTGGTCTGTATATCTTTTCTGTTCTGAATAGTGGAACATAAAACTACACAATATTTGGTCTGTATATCTTTTCTGTTCTGAATAGTGGAACATAAAACTACACAATATTTGGTGTCCATGTTCGCAATCAGTTCCTCACTACTAATTACATTTGAGTATCCGTCTGGAAATTAATATTCAGTTAAAATATCTAGGAATAGATTTTATATGAATCCAAAGAAATTAGGAAGGAAAACAAATGTTATTTGCTTACCAGAGAAATTAATAGTTTTTTATTTGACTGCGTTTCTCAAGTTCTTCGGGGAACTAATCCCCATGTGCCTTTAACCTTTCACCTTTTGATGCACAGCGAGTGGTAATACTGAAGTTTCTTTTTTATGTTGCCTAAAAAATCCTTTCATTTACGACATTCCTGTTTCATAAGTAATTATCTTTGAACCTTCCATTAATCTAAGAGCTATTTTAACCGTCTTTAACCTTAAACAAACGTAGTAAACGCGTTTTTTCTCGAGAACCCACAGTTAATGTGAACATGTTATTTGATTACAATGACATAGAAGACGCTGTTTAAACGAACAAGCTCTCAGTTATAAACATCAATTCTCGTGTGTTCAAAAATGTTAGGCTTGTGATTTGAGTTTGGACTAAGCCTCCTGCAATCAGTGAATCAATAGACGAAGAATTGAAAAACCGAGTTATTTTCTACTGTTGAAATTCCCTCGTCATTACAATGAGGTCAAGTTTGCAAAACAGCAAATTATAAATAACTTAGTTTTTTATTAGTCAAGCTATTTGTTTGTTTTGAATTTCGAGCAAAGCTACACGAGGGCTATCTGTGCTAGCCGTCCTTAATTTAGCAGTGTAAGACTAGAGGGAAGGCGGCTAGTCATCACTACCCACCGCCAACTCTTGGTCTACTCTTTTACCAACGAATAGTGGGATTGACCGTCACATTATAACGCTTCTATGGCTGAAAGGGCGAGCATGTTTGGTGTGACGGGATTCGAACTCGCGACCCTCAAATTACAAGTCGAGTGCCCTAATCACCGGGCTTTGTTTGTTTTAAACACCGCGTTCAATCGAATCACGAATGTTTGTGTTGTAAATTTGTGAAATGAGCGATAACTATTTAGGGGTACTATCATAGAAGTTGTAATAACATTTCCAGGGAGAAGAGGAAGGAAAGAGCACGTGGAATTGTTTAAAAGACAAGAGAAAGAAAAGTTAGTTGTTAAGCTTAACGTTTTTAAGTTTGATTTCTTAAAACATCAAATTTGACAAGTAACACTCGTACTAAATTGAACAGGATAACTCAGATTGCGATAATCTGTTTATAAGACGCTCTCTGTAGCCTCTAGTCTTACACTGCTTAATTAAGGACGGCTAGCACAGATAGCTTTCGTGTAGCTTTGTGCGAAATTTAAAACCAAACCAATAGTCACAGACATAATTCAGAGGACAGTTTTTGTTGTTTTATTGATAAACGAGTTATGATTCTTAACACTAAATATCCAAATACTAGCAACTCGCAAGTCCTTGTTTAGTAAATATGTAAACCGAATCAAGATTTTATAGACCTATCGAGTTTTTGTTTTCGTAATTATAGCATTTATAAGTTCTTGGCTGTTACAAAAGTAAGAAGTGATTATTGGTTGATAGTTTCTGAAAGCTCCAAATCCAACTGTAAAATGCCTTCTATAGTATCAGAGATCGTCCAGTTAGGAGTGTGATTATTGGTTGATTGTTTCTGAAAGCCCCAAATCCAACTGTAAAATGCCTTCCATTATATCAGAGATCGTCCAGATAGGAGTGTGATTATTGGTTAGTTTCTGAAAGGTCCAAATCGAACTATAAAATGCTTTCCATAATATCATAGATCCTCCAGTTAGGAGTGTGATTATTGGTCGGTTGTTTCTAAAAGATGAACCTTCAAATCTATCTTCAAAACACTTTCTGTAGCACAGAAGGTCTTTAGTTCCACATAGCGGTTCATGGTACCAATATTGATTTTTTTTATCGAAATTTTGATAATTCATCATATCGAAGAAGATAAAAACACTTCCTCCCTCCTACTGTTTGCTGGAACCAAATCGCATTTCTTACACCACATTCATCTCTTTCATTTTACAGAGAAAGAAAGAGAGCCATGCTAAAATCAATGGTTTTTTTTCGACCAACTTTGTAATTCTGACAACACACGTACACACACAAATAATGATAATAAGTATTTCTCCACGTGTTCAGGTTATAACTAGAACTTTGGTACAGTACCTTACAACTAAAAATAACAACAAAGCCAAAACTAAATATAAGTGTAAAAAATTAACGTACAGTTTGAGAACCGTTGTCGAATGTCTATATTTAAATGTATTGTTCAGACTTGCTTGGTTAGATACCTTGGAGGGCCCGGCATGGCCAAGCGTGTTAAGGCGTGCGACTCGTAGTCTGAGGGTCGCGGGTTCGCATCCCCGTCGCGCCAAACATGCTCGCCCTTTCAGCCGTGGGGGCGTTATAATGTAACGGTCAATCCCACTATTTGTTGGTAAAAGAGTAGCCCAAGAGTCGGCGGTGGGTGGTGATGACTAGCTGCCTTCCCTTTAGTCTTACACTGCTAAATTAGGGATGGCTAGCCCTCGAGTAGCTTTGTGCGAAATTCAAAAACAAACAAACAAACAAACAGATACCTTGGTTAGACGAACGACAGTTGACTTCAGATAAAGTAATCATTTATTTTTTAACGTTTCGCTTCTAAAGCTTGGATACATTTTTCTCGTGCGTTGCTCTTTATAGTTTCAACTAAATATTGTTCAAAAATAATCGAACAATTTTTATACAATAAAGAAATTATTGTTACAGAAGATACAAAGACGGTTAGGGCATTCGACTCGTAATCTTTTAGCCGTAGGGGCGTTATAATGCCACAGTCGATTCCACTATTCGTCAGTAAAAGAGTTGGCGGTGGGTGGTGATGACTAGCTGCCTTCCCTCTAGTCTTACACTGCAAAATTATAGATGACTACCGCAGATAGCTTTGCGCGAAATTCGAAAATAAACAACAATAGTCTACCAAATTACATTGTTCATATTCAATATGGTAGAAACGAACGGAACGTTAAATCAGTCTGTATCTTTCGAACAGTGACACTTCCAAGTTCAAAAACGTTTTAGTGTATGAAGTACAAACCTTTAATCAAAACGTACAACCAAAACGTTAGGAAATCGAGGCTTATTTCGTCCTGAACTGAAAGGTATTCTGGTTTCTGAAGATTACATGTTGTTTCCTAACCATCACGCATTTCGTTCTCGTCACGTGTGGTGTGATATTGTAAACGATAAATATTGTTGATTTTAAGTAATTCGATGTCCAACTTTATATCTTCAACGTTTCATTCTAGCGTTTCATTTTCAGTATGTCGATTCTTGGATCTCCGCAGCGCAAACTGATACGCTAAGAATTTGGACTAATATCTCTCCAGTTTATCCTGAAACAAAAGCTTCGATGTGTTTAATGTCCTTTTGGACTAACATCTCTCCAGTTTATCCTGAAACAAAAGCTTCGATGTATGAAACTTCACCGAAAATCCTTTCTACAATAAAGAACTATTTCACACCACCAACGAACCATTTATTTAAGCTGAACAGTTAGCACACGCCAACAACAAACCATGTATCTAAGCTAAACAGTTAGCCCACGCCAACAACAAATAATTTTTCTAAGTTCAACAATTAGCCTACGCCAACAACAAATCACTTTTCTAAGCTGAACAGTTAACTTTTATTTATTTGTCTCACTTAAAAGCAACCAGGAATCATGTTTCACATTAGCAAAACGTTAATAACCTTAATTCATACGACAGTTGTCTAGTTTCACGAAAACGAAACGTTAATATCCCTTCTTCGTACGGTAGTAGCCTAGTTTCACGTCAGCGAAACGGTAGTAACCTTATTCATACAATATTAGCTCAGTTTCGCGAAGATCGTTTCTTGAGAGAGCGAAAACAAACTTGGTCATTTCCGACCGCAGTGGACACACGAGAGATATCAACACGCGGCATACCGAAACGGTAAAAACAAGGTGAATCATGACATTGTATTGACATGTTTAAATCAATCAAGGACATAACTTGCAGATTAAAAGTTAAAGAAATGAAAACAGCTGTTCAATGTTTTATGTATTGCTACGACACAAAACGTAGGGCAGCAAACGATGCTAGTTTTGTCTCTTGCTGCTGTTTAAGTAACCACTAATCAATTTCAAGACAGTGGCTGTAAACATTTCTAACAAAACTACTGCACTACACCTGGTTCAAATTAAAACAATAAATACTGTTTTTGTTATGTTGAGTTTAGCTGAGAAACAAATTTCAAACAATGTATAATTAACACTCTAACACTTATAATGTAAGTAAATTAATATGTGTTGTTATAAACGGACGTTCTCCATGTTAACTTCCTTTTATGTGAACATTCAGAGCGTTCATTGGGCAACAATACACTTTATAGTAGAAATATTTTAACATATGGACAAAACTCCTTCTATAACTCAACACTTAGATACGTTATATAATCCAAATTACAGGTTAAACTGGTATCAGACGTGTATGTTATCATATAAATGCCACTTCTCATATATCACATCATAAGAGCCATGCATTATTTCTTACCATAAGGTTTCAGGTTGTTCGCTGGACGTTGTTCAAATTCTGCCTTTGTTATGAAAAACCAATGTAAGCAAAAAAACAAAGAAATCTTTAAAGTCGTTAAATGGCTTTTAATAAACGACATAGGTATGTTTTAATCTCTTCTTTCTGGTTTCGAGCAGGTCACTGGTCAAGCTACGCTTACGTCAGCTGGGATGATACCTCTGTCACTCGCTCCTTGCGGTGCTGCCTCGAATATAGGAGTTGTAACACTGCGGTTTGGAAAGCAAATGATCTCGCCAGTGGAAAACGTTCCACGAGGAAGAACATTTCGCGTTCGATATCGTGATGTTACAGTTCCCAAATCCCGAAGGAGGGCGCTAAGAAACAAAATCGGGACACGTTAGAACTTCGTCTTTACAAAGATTGATTCCCGAGGGAATATGACTGCAGTTTGCAAAACAGGTTGAATAGAAAAAAACACACCAAAACATAGTAGCATTCTACGAAACCTAAAACGCCTGAGTTTCTGATTGGGAATTTTAAAACTGGAAGCCTAATATTAGGAATTTTTAATGTAAAACGCATAAGTTTTTAATTTGTTAGGAATTTTCAATGTAAAACGCACAAGTTTCTAATTGGTTAGGAATTTTCAATGTAGAAACGCACAAGTTTCTAATTGGTTAGGGGACTGTCAATGTAAAAACGTCTAAGTTGGGGATTATTTCATTGTGAAACTGCCTCCAGACAACAAATCACCGTGTCCCCTTCCTAACGTTCTACAATTTACCAACAACAAGATATTTCCTACCAACTCAATTTCACCACACTTTAATAACGAATGAGATATTTCTATATGTTTATTTCTCACAATTAAAGTATCACCCGCCGTCTGGACGTACTAAAAGTTTATATTATGTTCAACAGCATGTTGCTACTCGAACTTTGAATCTTATGGTTTGTAATATCCTCCGGGCAATTATTTAGAAACAAATAAAAGTTTATCTTGCAAGTTTGAGCAAAGCAAGAAAGGGAATACTTACGGTAACTGCTCAAGCTTGAAGAAAAGTAGTCAACAGCATCCTTCGTCAATCCTTGGGCTGCTGCAATCGAAGTGCAGGATTTTACTATCACTATTTTAAATCACCCTCGACCATAGAGTGCAGAGCGCGATCTTGCAATAACGAGGCACGAACCGTAAACCTCAAATCACTGAACCACGCCAAACGTAATAAACATGCTGCCGATACTACGCATGCCAAGTTACATTAAAACCTAAACAAATAAATCAACATACATTTTACTTGCGGATCGAAAATTAAAGTAAGTTTGTTTTTTTCTTTACTAGACTTAACATGGCCTGATGGTCAGGATGCTTTACTCGCAATCTGAAGGTCCAGGGTTCGAATTTCTGTCCCACAAAATATGCTCGCCTTTTCAACTATGAGGGCTTTAATGTGACAGTCAATCCCGCTATTCGTTGGTAAAAGAGTGGCCTAAGAGTTGGCGGTGGGTGGTGATAATTAGCTGTCTTCCGCCTAGTCTTTCACTGCTAAATTAATGACTGGTAATGCAGATGATTGCCCTCGTGTAGTTTTGTGCCAAATTCAACCCACTTGAGAAATAACAGCATTTGAATTATTATTTTTTAAATATCTATACAACTTCCGGTCCAAACCGATCGGTAACACAGTGCCACAGACGAGTTAATTCGTTCTCAATAATACCTAACTTCAACGCTATATGTCAGCACGAGAACTATCTGCACCAGCCGCCCCTAATTTAGCAGTGTAAGACTTGAGGGAAGTTAGCTAGTCATCACAACCCATCGCCAAATCTTGGGCTACTCTTTTACCAACTAATAGTGCTAATAGTGAGATTATAACGCCCTTACAGCTGAAAGAGCGAGCATGTTTGGTGCGACGGGGATTAGAACCCGAGACCCTCAGATTACGAGTCGAACGCCTTAATCACCTGGCCATGCCGGACTGTTAATCACACCGAGTGAAAAAAAAAAAAGAATTGTACTAGGAAAAGTTGTTACAAGCGATTAACTTTATAAAATCGAACGTGGGTTACAAAATCACTCGATAATTTGATGTGTGTCAAATTCTTGCTTATCCTAATAGACACCTGGTTTGTTTTATTATTTTTTGCGCAAAACTGTGAGAAGGGCTATCTTCTCACAGCCGCCCATAACACAAGTCTTAGACAAGTTTCACTTCCAAATACTTGGATGCAAGTGTCGTTTATTTTGAGTGCAGTTGTGACCCCATTATGTGGAACGTGTTTTTTCGACAACGGGACGCGAACAAAAACTCTCTGATTTATACTTTAACTTCTAGATCGCGGTTCAACCACCTGCGAAAAAATTACGGAATAATTTTTAACTGGTGTTACTATATCTGAAATGTGGCCCAAACTGTTCAGTTGATTTTCAACTGAAATTACGGCGTCTGAAACGTGACTACAAATATTCAGTTGTTTCTTTTCCAAACGACAGTGGCTCAGCGGTATGCCTGCGGACTTACAACGCTAAAAAACTGGGTTTCGATGCCCGTGGTGGACAGAGCACAGATAGCCCATTGTGTAGCTTTGTGCTCAATTCAAAAACAACATCCAAACGATACCTGTGACAAGTCAATGTTAAGAGTCACTTTCATCAGTACATTCGATCCACGTAATCTTGTTTTATTGGTCATTTCTGTTATGACGTTTACTTCGTTTATGAGATCCAACAACCTAACCTTTCCGAAACGTCTCGGAATCAGATTTGGTATCGGAAACTAGAGGCACCACTTGCACGTGAACATTACGAACCTACCTTATGTTCGGATTGCGCAAACTGAACAACTTCTGATTAGAGGGAAGAAACACGTGCTCGTTTTAAATTTCACGCTTTTAGGTATGAGCTTCAATAAACCGAAAATGAAACCTTATGTTACGGACATGACGGTATCTGTATGCTTGTATGTGTTTGTATTTATAAAATATAATGCAACAACTGTCACGACTTCTGTATTGGAGAAACAAGCAGAAAATGGAAACCAGATTCAAAGAAAAAAAAAAACAACCTTCGCATATGTTTGAACATTGCAAATCAAATAAACACAATAATCATAGAAAACACCCAGATACTAAGTAGGGAAACAAATATAAGCAAACACGAAATCAAAGAAGCCCTACTTATACAGCAACTTAAACCAAAATTCAACCAATATAAAGGAACATCTTTATGTTAATTAATAATCTAACACATAACTGCAACGCCCCCTACAATCTCACATCCGTTTACACTCTCGTCCGTTAGACCTGTGCCCGGCAACGGTCAGTTGCTAACTCTCTTTATTAACCTGCAGATGACCTAAGAAGGTCAAAACGTTCTTCTGTACTTTATTTTAATTAAAGTTTTAATATCCATACCAACCGTCTTTAGAATACACTTTCTTCGGTATTGTTCCCCACAGTTCAATGAGCAGAGCGTGTTAAGCAGCGTATCGCGTCTCGAACCTTGGACTTTGCGATCTGCAGCCTCGCCGTTTTGTATGTAATATTGAATAACCTTCGTCGTGTTTGAAACTTCTGGAAGCTATAGTGCTTTAAATAGTTTCCTGTTTTTACTTCAGTGTTTCAAAGAAATGTTTAAGAACAAATTCTGTTGTTTTACTTTTTAAACTTGTAATGTGGTTAAATTAATGTGTAAAAACGAACAAAGACAGTTCTCTACATTAAAATAAGCTTGCTTTACTTGCAAGCTTTCGGTCTTCTTGAGACAACAATACACTGAATAATTTATATTCGTTTATTTGAGGAACATTTCTTTGTATGTTTTTTTTTTTTAAGGCAGGTGTCTAAGCAACATTTCCTAAACAGAGAGTTATTAAAATATCAAAATCTGGGAGCCCTGCGTGGAATAGCTAGCGCATATAGCCCTCGTGTAGTTTTGCGCGAAATTCGAAATAAACAAGCAAAATACAAACAGCACAATCTCGGTCTTTGTACCTGAAAGTGGAGTAGCAGAGGTTTATGAAAAACCAACAACGACAAAAAAAAATTCGACATCAAAAACCGGTTCCGTTTGACTGGTTTCTATATGTATAGTTTTAAAAGTAGTATCAATACTATGATTATATAACAGTTTCAAACTAAGAAAAAAATGCAATAATTTCAACAGCAGGAAACTGGTTTTGGTCGTCTAAAGTTAAGCCTAACATGCATCTCAGAACGGCTGGTATGAGCAATAATACTTTTATTGATAGGCAGAGAACAACGTTTCGACCTGAAGATGATCTAGGAAGGTCGAAACGTTGTTCTCTGCTTTATTAGTAAAGCAGTATTAGTATTAATACCCATACCAGCTGTTCTGAGATGCATTTTTATTTCAAGTGGGTTTCTCATCATCAAGAATTAAGCCTAACATGGCCGACCGTAAATGTAAATATTAATATAATTAGAAGTTCCGTAGTGTGCTTTTTGTAGCTAGACTGTTTTTGTTGTTGTTTTTAAATAGACTAATCTTACTTATATAAGTTTTGAAACAAAGTTTCCACCTTATTACGCCAACACACTTTTAGACAAATTTACGCTGTCAGTTCGCCATCGGATATTTATCGTTTTCTAACATCTTACTTATAAATACTATCGTTTACATTTCATGGGCCTAATTCTTAATGCAAATAACTTCTTCTGTATGATTAACCTGAACGTCAGATTCGATAGTTTTTATGGCAAAGCGAATATTAATATAGGATCCAATGAACACCGTATAACTTTTTGTTTGTTTTATATTCCATCATTTGTTATATTAAGGTACAGCTACTACTCGCTATCTTCCGAGCACCAAGAAAGTTCAACTTCAACTACATTAGCCTCGAAAATAAATTAATTATAATTTTTTAAATTAACTTTAGCCCTTAAATGTTTTGCAGTTCAGTGAAGTAAATTATTTTAGACCTGTGTACAGCAATGCTGCGCGTGCTACGCTACGTCACTTACATTACTGACGTCATAAGTCGAAATAATATAATCCTATGTTTTGGACATTAAATATACTTTTACCTGAATACATTATACCGGATCAAGATGCATATGTTAGGTAAATGCTTTTAAACTTATGTGCATCTAATAATTGAACGTGCTACGTTACGTCGCATACATTACTGGCGTCATAAGTCGAAACTACATAATTTTCTCTCTTATACAAGAAATATTTTATGGTTTGGATTTGAATTTCGCGCAAAGCTACACGAGGGCTATCTGCGCTAGCCGTCCCTAATTTAGCGGTGTAAGACCAGAGGGAAGGCAGCCAGTCATCAACACCCACCGACAACTTTTACCAACGAATAGTGGGATTGACCGTCACATTATAATGTACATATGGCTGAATGAATGAGCATGTTTGGTGTTATGGGGATTCGAACTCGCCACCCTCGGATTACGAGTCGAGTGCCTTAACCACCTTGCCATACCGGGCCTAATATTTTATGTGAATATTTTATACAGAGTTCAGGTACTTGAATATGTTCCATCTTTTGATTCCAGACTTTAATAAACTTCCAACGAAAATAAAACATGGAATGAATATAGATTAAAACTGTTTATATGTTTATTTTAAACATGACGAGTGTAATTTGTCATCAGTAAAATAAACTGTTCGGAGTGCCACCTAAAGTATTTTTTGGTAAGAAAATAAAACCAAACTTGATAATTCACGATCCTAATTAAAACATTCCAGAGACGAAAAGCACTCAACCATGACCACAAAAAATGTCAGTGATTAATACATACTTTTGTTTCTTTTTACTAAACATTCCATAACTCAAGAAATTAAAAAAATTAGGACGGTCGAAGATGTTTCTTAATACGGGGAGAAGTTTAAAAAACAAACAAAAGAGGGATCTCCAGTCTGTCGCTAATGGAAACAACAACAATTCTGTTCACTTGCAAATACCAAAGCTATTAAGGAAACACTTTATTTAGTGAAACAGATGAGTGTTCGAAAAGAAACATAAACCGACTGCTAGAAACTCCTCTATTATAACTTTAAATACTTCAAGTACTTGTTTGGAAAATCGATTTCCTATTAAAAACTGTAAAAATAACTTATTTTTGAATGAAAAAGTTCTTAGCAAAATGCAACACAAAATTTGCTTATCACACGGATTTGTCGGCTTGAATTTTTTTGTTTGTGTGTCAACTTTTTATTGGAAGGTTGAGTAAGTTAGATTCTGAACAGTTGAGATAATACTGCTAATTGAATTTACATTAAGAACAGTTTATTTAATGTACTTAGGGTTAAGTTATATTATCCTGAGTTATATTACAGTAAGAAAGAGTCATTTAGAGTAAGTTGGTTTATTTTACTGCAAGAACGAATAAGTTAGATTAGGCTTAGTTATATTACGGTATGTTACATATTATAATTTATCTCGGACGAGCCTCCAATTTATTAATCTACGTATTATAACTTTAAAAGGACTAAGACTGAGTTAAATTTCAATTTAAATGTTAATTACATTTCGAAATGTATCAAATTTATGACGTTGGCCAACAAGGTTGATACATAAAGTTTTAATTCTAAACACAAATCTGTTTTAGTGTTCGAACAATAACGGTTATTAGACATGCTTATCACAAATAATGATTTATGTACAAAAATTTTAGAAACTTAGTATTATTTTTAAGTTGCCCCCAAGTGGTTTGTCTGTGGACTTAAACAGCTAGAATCCGGGTTTCGATACCTTTGGTGGGTATAGCACACATAGCACATTGTGTTGCTTTGTGTTTAATTTCAAAAAATTTAGTCAAAATGCTGCGTCTTCTGTCTGGTCTGGAAATGAATATTTTATCGACGGTTCACGGTGGGTGAATTAATTTCGAGTTGATATGATTCACTTAACGTATATCTAGCAAGCTCTTCACTGCTCGCACAAGAGTTTCACCGCTAATATTATCTCATGTTTTCGTAGAAATACAAATGTTTGATGAAAATCTGCTGAACTAAAACCGTTTTTAATGTTCGAAATCTATAAACATTCTTGGTCAAATACTTGTAGTTTTCCGATTAATAAACGTTAATCACAGTTATAGCTGTGGTTACGAGGTTTATAGTATAGCAACTGTGGCAAACCAACAATGTGTACTGCCTCTTGGCGTGTCGGTTTAAAAACGTTAAAGCAAGGTTCTAGAAATTCCAGTTGGCAACAGCACTAGCAATCACTAGTATTAACATACACACATAGTACATTGTTGATTCTTACATTCGAGAATCTAAAACATTTTTAGTAACTAAACGGGAATTTCGCAATACTGATTTAACAGTATAGGTTACGTGCATTTCTAAATATATAAAATAAACATATAATAGTAAACACGTCACAGGTAGGGAAAAGTAACTTACAGGCTGTTTGATGTTAGGGTATGAAACAGTTAAGAATTATTTCAGGATGGGTATATTTTTATTTTATGGGTATATATTATTTTATAGGGATTTCATTAAGTAAGATTATCTCAAGTTTATATGAAATTGATGTAGAATACTTCAGTTTAAATGACAGTAAATTAATTATGGTTAGTTTGACTTCCACTAATTCAAAATGTGATAGGTTAGGTTAAGTTTAGGTTATGCTAAAAAGGTTAATTCCGATAAAAAATAGGGTAGATTAAGTTAGGGTTAGGTTACGTTAAGTTCATTAAAATTAAGGTAGATTAGGCATTTTTTAATACTATAAAGTTTCATAAAGGTAGATTAATAAAGGTTAATTCCGTTAAAGATAAGTTAGGTCATTTATGTAACACTAGTTTCAAGAAGGCAAATGAAAAATTACTAGGCCTATGGTTTAGTTGGCGGGCTCTGAAAAATATTGGTTTCTGGATTAAATTCTGTGGTTCTCCTAGTTTTCCTGAGACATTTGTAGAGGGAGAGATTTAAAAGTTGGAGGCCCATCCCCTGTCCTGCGTCCTATGCCACTGTGTGACTATTGTAATAGAAACTATACATCATAGACGAGTGTCTGTATCGTAATACAATTATCTGTATATCTCGCCAAACGAAATATTTTCCTCGAACAACCCTCAAAAATTAAAAAGTATCGCACTTGCGTGATGAAAGTAACAGACCTAGTAAATATAGTTTAAAAACATTTTCGTATAGATTTTGCTTGTTTTTGAATTTCGCGCAAAGCTGCACGAGGGCTATCTGTGCTAGCCGTCCCCAATTTAACAGTGTAAGACTAGAGGGAAGGCAGCTAGTCATCACTATTCAACGTAAATTCTTGGGCTACTCTTTTACCAACGAATAGTGAGATTGACTGTAACATTATAACGCCCCCACGGCCGAAAAGGCGAGCTTGTTTGGTGCACTGGGGATGCAAACCCGCTACTTTCAAATTACGAGTCGCACGCCTTTACCCACCTGGCCGTACCGGGCTCTTCGTATAGAAGATGTCAGCTCTGAAGATACGTTTTTATGGTAATTATCTGAAAGATCAGTTATATACAGTGCAGCGCCGTTAAGCCGCGGTATTTGGGGGTCAACCTGCTTAACCGCGGCTTAAACCTTTGTGACTGAAAAGCCCAAGTCACCAACAGTTCCGCCGAGGAGTCTCATTCGGGCCATTGCGTGATCATTATATCGGATTATCGAATTAAAAATAATACTTTAATTATTCATCACTTTTTTCACGGATTTACCGCGGATTAACTTTAATGTATGGAGAGGTGTGATTCGGTAACAATGGCGATCTCTATAAAGCTGACATAAAGAGCGGATAACGTAGATTAACGGTCGATTTCTATTGTAATGTATTTTACTTATTTCCCAAATTAAAGCAAATTCGTTTTAAATATCCCCTTGAAGTTATGAAGCCAGAATTAAATTCGTAAGCCGCGTTTTTACACGTTCTTAAATTACCGGTGAGCCGCGATAATCCTTGCTCACATCGCTCACAAGACTTGCTACAGCGACTTAAGCTTTGGCATGGTCGATATAAGCGTTTGCAGAAGGCTGGCTGGAATATTATTCCAAGTGGTAAAGATGGCTTCACGAAGATCATGCACTGTTTGGAATTGACGTCCATTTCTATAGACTTCCCTTGCCATCCACCCCCAAACATTTTCAGTGGGGTTCAGTTCGGGCGAACACGCTGGATGGTCCAAAAGAATCACGTTATCCGCCATGAAAAAATCCTTTGTCCTGCGGGCATTGTGGATTGCAGCGTTGTCCTACTGAAAGGTCCAATCATTTCCACACAAGCGAGGGCCTTCAGTCAATAAGGATTGCTCTTTCCAACATGCCAATGTAGCCAGCTGCTGTTTGACACCCCTGTATAACCTGAAGCTCCATTGTTCCTTGGAATGAAAAAGCACTCCAGATCATGATGGGATATCCTTATCATGCCAGTAACGTTGGAAGCCATCTGGAACATCCAAGTTAAATTTTTTCTCATCAGAGAACAAAACCTTCGTCCACTTTTCTACATACAATGTTTGGTTCTTCTCAGTAAAGTTTAACCGAGCTGTTTCGTGGTGTGAAAAGAGGCGTGGCCTTTGAATACGTTTATGGTTTTTAAAGCCTTTCTCTCGTAGATGCCGTCTTATTGTTCTTGAGCTGCATTCTGCGTCCATAAGGGCCTTAATCTGGTTCGACGATTGGCTGGTGTCTTGCCGAACAACCCGTCAAATCCTCCTGCTCAACGCCAGCAAATTTTCTTGAGCCAACCACTTTAAGTTTTCGTTCCGTATCCTTCAGGGTCTTTTAAGAAATTTACAACAGCAGTTTTACTACGCCCAATCTCACCAGCGATGGCATGTTGAAAGAGACCTTGCTTTTGCAGTTCGACAATTCTGCCACGTTCAAACTGTCAACTTTTTAGCCTTTGCCATGTTTTTACCCAATGTAACACAGTAGATGCCAGTGGGAGATGTTGACAACGCTAATGCTTGAACACAAATTACTAAATTTCGTTACTTGTTTACCGATTAACGCTTCGTTTCAGTATGGTCTTAAACTTTTGACCAGCTAGTATTTAGACTAATTTCATAGTGTTCACATTTTCATATTAAATGCTAAAAGTTTTTTTTTTCCATTTTCTTATTTTCATCTTTCGAAGCTCTCTCTACTCAAATAAGTGGTTGAGTCTAACAACGCAAAATGCATATTTTTTCTTTATGTTCATTGGCCTTAAGATTTTGGCCAGCAGTGTACCTGTGCAATGTTCACCGCAGGATCATTATAAGCTCTCATAATTACTGCTCAGCCACCTGGTGGCAATAACTCGCTGTATTTCGTGCTTTTGTTCTTAATTTCACTTAAAGCTACTCGATGGCTATCTGCGCGAGCTGTTTATAAATTTTAACTGATAGACTAGAGGCTAGTAAACACAACACAGAGTGGAATTGGTCGTCATGATGGGATTCGAACCTGCGACCCACAGTTTGTTATTCTAACCCCTAACCATCAGACTGTTTCAAGTCAAAACTTTTCTGGGTACAATATATAGCAACTCAGCAGTAGGCGCTACTTATAATATCTTGCCTCCCCTACAAGTGATTTATATATAGAAGTTTTACAAACATAAAAATACTACTGAGTCGCCCCTAGTGGCACATCGGTATGTATACGGACTTTCGATTCCGGGTTTCGATACCCGTGGTTGGCAGAGCACAGTTAGTGCTTAAGCTCTTTGTGCTTAATTACAAATAAACAAGGGTCGCGGGTTCAAATCTCCGTCACACTAAACATGCTCGTCCTTTCAGCTATTGGGTCGTTGTAGTGTTACAGTCAATCCCACTATTCGTTGGTAAAAGAGTAGCCCAACAGTTGGCGGTGGATGGTGATGACTAGCTGCCTTCCCTCTAGTCTTACACTGCTAAATTAGGGACGGCTAGCGCAGATAGCCCTCGAGTAGCTTTGCGCGAAATTTAAAAATAAACAAACGTCGTATGAGACCGAGAGAATTTATGGAAAGAGAGCACGTGATGACGATTATTTTTCAGCACAGTACTTTGAGAAAATAAAAACTCGTAAGAAAATCTGCAGATAGGAAGGAAACAGACAAACAAGTACAGTATATACAGTCAAACCTGAATTATTCTTGTGCTATTTCTTTCTCAAAAAACTTTGTATCCAATAACATAGAAACGTTTTAAACTAGGGGGGGTTGATGTTTTGTTTTTTGACAGAAAACTTCGTGTCCTCTTAACTTGGGAGCTTGTTTAAACTAGGGGGTTTGACGTTTTGTTTTTTATAGCAAACTTCGTGTCCTCCTAACTTGTGAGCTTGTTTAAACTAGGGGGGTTGATGTTTTGTTTCCTGAGAAAACTTCGTATTCTCCCAACGTGGGGGCTAGATTAAACTGTGTAGTTGTGATCTTTTGTACGAATCACTAAATATTTGATCTGAGATTTCTAACACCTAATCTCCTTTCGTTTTCGATTAGAGCAAAACTAGCATGGAGAGCAGAACCGCAGCTGAGCTGTTGTAATCAGTCACTTTGATTAGTTGCTGTGGTGAACAACCGGCCGATCACGTGGTCTCCTCGCAATATATAGGAACAATCAAATTATAAGTGGTAAGCACCTATTGGTGCAAAAAAACGAAGACCTCTAAAAATAGTTTAACACTACGTTTTTATTCGAAAATCCAAGCATTCATTTTAAGATTCTTTATATCAAAATTTTACCAGTCACACAGAGCAACAAAGAATGTAACAAGCTTTGATTTATTATTGTAGAAGATAAATGATAATAATATATACCTTCATATGTCACCAAATAACTCACTTAAGGATCCACGGTTGGATGGTAGGATCAAATAAAGGAAGAATTATTTATTGGATCCATCTCGTTAGAACGAATGTACATAAGTGTAATTTTGAACAGCTGTCACTAAACAAATTCTTAGAAGGCATCTAGTAAGCGGCGTTCACCGCCAAGCACTTTTGTCCGACTGACAAGTGAAATTTGATTTTCGTTCACTACATGGTCAGGCTAAACACTTGGTCATGTCTGACCCATATACATGAAATGTATTTTTCTCTATCTAGTAATTTCTGTACTGGACATTTTAAAGTTCATCTAACTCGAAATCCATGAGCCACGTAATGGCAGATTCATGTAATACTAGAAATTAGATCCATAATGGAGTATCACAGCTTACCAACAATCCTGTTGGTTTATTCAAAGATTTATTAAATAACACAATAAAAATGTATCGAGTAAAAAGCACGTTATAAACAAAACTACCTAGTAACAAAACTAGTACAATAATAAGACTACTTGTAACAAAACTAGTTGTACAATAATAAAACTACCAAATAACAAAACTAGTTGTACAATAATAAAACTAACTGGTATAGTCATGCCGGCTTTGTTCATATCGTCATACTGAACATAAGAACAAACGGATAAAGTAATGGGGCCAAGCAGTCACATGATTAGAACTGAGTCGTCTAATAATGCCAATTGGTTGTGTTGCCAAACAAACAACCAGAATATCAATCCTGAACAATCACTTCACAGATTGCCAACATATAAAGAGTAAAGAAATAAATACACCACAACGCGCGGTTCCAAATAGTAGTGACAAGGAATAAACCCAAACCACTGACCTTACTATTCACAGTTCATATTAGGTTAGTTACACATATATCCACATACACATGTGTGCACATTAATAGTTATGTTACCTCAGAAACTATAAATATATATAACAGTCCTATAACTTATACTATACAGTGCTTATTTTAAGTCCTATAGCTTATACTATGCAGTGCTTATATTTAACAGTCCTATAGCTTATACTATACAGTGCTTATTTTAAGTCCTATAGCTTATACTATGCAGTGCTTATATTTAAGTCCTATAGCTTATACTATACAGTGCTTATATTTAAGTCCTATAGCTTATACTATACAGTGCTTATTTTAAGTCCTATAGCTTATACTATACAGTGCTTATATTTAACAGTCCTATAGCTTATACTATGCAGTGTTTAAATTTAAGTCCTATAGCTTGTACTATGCAATGCTTATATTTAAGAGTCCCATAGCTTATACCATGCAGTGCTTATATTTAAAAGTCCTATAGCTTATACTATACATGCTTATATTTAAGTCCTATAGCTTATACTATGCAGTGCTTATATTTAAGAGTCCTGTAGCTTATACTATGCAGTGCTTATATTTAAGAGTCCTATAGCTTATACTATACCGTGCATATATTTAAGAGTCCTATAGCTTATACAATGCAGTGTTTATATTTAATAGTCCTATAGCTTATACTATACACTGCTTATATTTAAGAGTCCTATAGCTTATACTATGCAGTTCTTATATTTAAGAGTCCTATCGCTTATACTATACAGTGCTTATATTTAACACTTCTATCGCTTATACTATGGAGTGTTTATATTTAAGTCTTATAGCTTATACTATACAGTGCTTATATTTAAGAGTCCTATAGCTTATACTATACAGTGCTTATATTTAAAAGTCCTCTAGCTTATACTATACAGTGCTTATATTTAACAGTCCTATAGCTTATACTATACATGCTTATATTTAAGTCCTATAGCTTATACTATGCAGTGCTTATATTTAAGAGTCCTATAGCTTATACTATACAGTGCTTATATTTAAAAGTCCTGTAGCTTATACTATGCAGTGCTTATATTTAAGAGTCCTATAGCTTATACTATACAGTGTTTATATTTAAGAGTCCTATAGCTTATACTATGCAGTGCTTATATTTAAGAGTCCTATAGCTTATACTATGCAGTGATTATATTTAAGAGTCCTGTAGCTTATACTATGCAGTGCTTATATTTAAGAGTCCTATAGCTTATACTATACCGTGCATATATTTAAGAGTCCTATAGCTTATACAATGCAGTGTTTATATTTAATAGTCCTATAGCTTATACTATACACTGCTTATATTTAAGAGTCCTATAGCTTATACTATGCAGTTCTTATATTTAAGAGTCCTATCGCTTATACTATGCAGTGTTTATATTTAAGAGTTCTAAAACTTATACTATGCAGTGCTTATATTTAACAGTCCTATCGCTTATACTATACAGTGCTTATATTTAACACTCCTATCGCTTATACTATGGAGTGTTTATATTTAAGTCTTATAGCTTATACTATACAGTGCTTATATTTAAGAGTCCTATAGCTTATACTATACAGTGCTTATATTTAAAAGTCCTATAGCTTATACTATACAGTGCTTATATTTAAGAGTCCTATAGCTTATACTATACAGTGCTTATATTTAAGAGTCCTGTAGCTTATACTATGCAGTGCTTATATTTAAGAGTCCTGTAGCTTATACTATACAGTGCTTATATTTAAGAGTCCTATCGCTTATACTATGCAGTGTTTATATTTAAGAGTCCTATAGCTTATACAATGCAGTGTTTATATTTAATAGTCCTATAGCTTATACTATACACTGCTTATATTTAAGAGTCCTATAGCTTATGCTATGCAGTTCTTATATTTAAGAGTCCTATCGCTTATACTATGCAGTGTTTATATTTAAGAGTCCTATAACTTATACTATGCAGTGCTTATATTTAAGAGTCGTATAGCTTATACTATACAGTACTTATATTTAAGTGTCCTATAGCTTATACTATACAGTGCTTATATTTAAGTCCTATAGCTTATACTATACCGTGCATATATTTAAGAGTCCTGTAGCTTATAATATGCAGTGCTTATATTTAAGAGTCCTATAACTTATACTATACAGTGCTTATATTTAAGAGTCCCATTGCTTATACCATGCAGTGCTTATATTTAAGAGTCCTATAGCTTATACTATACAGTGCTTATATTTAAAAGTCCTATAGCTTATACTATACAGTGCTTATATTTAACAGTCCTATAGCTTATACTATACATGCTTATATTTCAGTCCTAAAGCTTATACTATGCGGTGCTTATATTTAAGAGTCCTGTAGCTTATACTATACAGTATTTATATTTAAGAGTCCTATAACTTATACTATACAGTGTTTATATTTAATAGTCCTATAACTTATACTATGGAGTGCTTATATTTAAATGTTTTATAGCTTATACTATACAGTGTTTGTATTGAAGAGTCCTATAGCTTATACTATGCAGTGCTTATATTTAAGAAATACGTGAATATTTCGATCTTATCTTGTACTTTTTCATTGTAATTTTACTGTTATCTTTAGGCCCAGGTCTATCACACTGACATATGTTAATCTGAGCAAAAGCCGAAACCCCTATTTTTGTAATATAAAAAATTATGTTTATGTAGTTTTCTTGCAGTTGTTTATGGTATTTAACGGTTTTTACACAGTTTACTTTCTTCTGATGAAGTGCTAGGATACTTTGGCTTAAAATAGTTGCATACAGTGGCTTATGTTGAAGATTTATGACTTGAATACTGAAGCCATATTGCGACAATCAAGTTTTGTAGACCAGATTCTTTACAGTAGGTGTCTGTGACTTGTTGGTGATAAATTTCAATCATAAACAAACATCACACAGTCCATTTGTTTTTTTTTAAATAAGATATTAAAACAAATCAAACTGGTATACAAATTTTCGTTACATTATTGCGTCCAGCCCACCAGTGGTACAGCGGTATGTTTGCTGAATCTCACACCTACAAAGCGGATTTCGACACCTGTCGTGGGTAGAGCATAGATAGATCATTGTGCTTAATTTCATCAAACTAACAAGCAGAATTTTAATTAAATACAGTGTGGTTAAGTTACTTCAGAACACAATTGATAAGGCAAATTATTATTCTCTGCAGTGTTATTACAATACATTCTGTGATATTTCCACTTTACAAATCGCCATTATACGCATTTTTTCACTAATCTTACAATCACGCATTCTAGATTTGAATAATAATATTTCGACATGTATTTATACCTCAACAGAAGACTAGAACATCCCACACAATATCATGTACCCATGCTTCAGTGTACTAAATATCTTTATGTTACTGAAACACTGAAAAACTAAGTTCACGTTCAGGTGACCGTTCAACACCTGCTCTCAGCAGTTTAATAATTACATTACCTGTGTTGTACATAAACAGAAGAAAAGACTGTTAGCTCTAGCTGTAATACCTAATCATTGTCACTGCTATCAACATTGAAACTATATGTAAGTTATTTATAGAACCCAAAAGAATGGAACGTGCTGTACCAGTGATGCATCAGTGGGTGTATATCATAGCTGTGGATTCCAATAACTAATATATTATTGTTATATAAATTAGCAATATAATTCAACACTTAATAACTATTATGTGTGTATCACAGTACTTTACTGTGATAAAACATACATATTTAATATAATTTAAATCTAGCGCCCCCTGTAGTTTAACAACAGAATGATGACATGTTGATTTTTTTCGGATGTTTATAGTTTCTATGCCAACAACTATGTAGTTGTTGAGGTTGTATTTCATACAGAATATCTTCCACATTTAATTTAAATTTTTTTTACAAATTTTCTGGGGAGCGTGCCCCCTTCTCCCTATAGCATTAACGTACTTTGCATGTTAATCGTGTTTCGCCCAGTGTGTTTGCTATTGATCTGAAGAGTTAAAATCCCCCCTCAAACGTTCTTCGTGTAGGCTTAGTAGGGCATATGAAATGAAAATATAAATTCATACGTCATGTTATTAAACAACCAGATGTGTATTGAAGGACTAGTGAGCAACCATGGAAAACAGTCTCGCATACAAGTTTGTTCTCTTTAAATTTAAAATGATATAAAGTTAAGAAACGCAGGTTATTAATTAGAACTCGTCCAGTATAGCTGTCAATTCCCAGTCTGGCCAATGCATGTGTGTGTGTTTTCTTAGAGCAAAGCCGTATCGGGTTATCTGCTGAGCCCACAGAGGGGAATCGAACCTTTGATTTAAGCGTTGTATATCCGTAGACTTCTCGCTATACCAGTGGCGAACGCCTGACGAGTTGTACACTTTCCAACCGCTCGCATGATCTGGTGGTTAAGGCGCTCGACTCGTAATATGAGGGTTGCGGAGTCGAATCCCTTTCATACCAAACATGCTCGCCCTTTCAGCCGTGGGGGCGTTATAATGTGATGGTCATTCTCCATTGTTCGTTAGTAAAAGAGTAGAATAAAAGTTTGCGGTGGGCGATGATGACTAGCTGCCTTCCCTCTAGTCATACCCTGCTAAATTAGGGACGACTAGCGCAGATAGCCCTCGTGTAGCTTTACGCGAAATTAAAAAAGAATCAATACTCACCGTGCATCATGGCTGCCACAAAAAACAACAACTTTAACTTTCATATATCTCTCATTCATTTCCAGAGTAAAAATACGCATCTGAAGATACCTGAGTACTTTACGTTTTGCAATGCTCATAATTGTGTGTCCGTTTAGTGAGCATGCAATACCTAATTGGTCAATATTACTTAACTAGCAGTACCCAATTGGCTAATATTGGTGAACGTGCAGTACCTAATTGGTCAATATTAGTGAACGTGCAGTACCTAATTGGTCAATACCGTGAATATTAGAACTAAATATTCGTACTTTTTATCGTTCACTTTTTATAGATACCTCAACAAAATCTATTTACTGTTAGTTTTACTTCATTTTACTAAAATAAGTTTCTCTCCAAACGAGGTGTTCCTACGACTATTGATGTTTCACTTTAGGCCTAATTCTTCACATACGCTTCCAGAGATAACGCAGGAATCCAGGTTTATGTAACGCGTCATGGTATAATATTATCCAGTTTACCGGAACCGGATATTGATTATTGCTGCTCTTATCTGAGAGAATGAAGGTTAACATGTTAACAGTTTCCGTTATCTCCAGGTTTATAGATTGTACTACAAGCTGGTTCTGGCTGCATTAAGCCTTTTTCGATAAGATTTACTATGTTTCAGTTTTGTTTATTATTGAGTGTGTGTGTGTGTACCACGAAAATAGAAACACGTAAACATACAGAGATCTCAGCTGTAAAGCCTGTAAGAGAGGCCACGTTATAATTAAGTTAAATTAATGTTATTAATTTAAAATGAGTTAAGATTGGCATTGTAAGTTAGTGTTAGATGGTCATGGTGTTTTGCTATGACGTCACTCCATCTTTTCCCAGCTACTTAGTTCCATATAGTTATTCCTGTTTTGACCGTTGTTGCAAAAACGTCAACTTTTCGCAAGCGCTCGGGTCAAAACATTTTATAATTTTCAAATTATAAGTTTTTGTTTTGTTTTTTAATCCGGCTTTGTCCTCTAAGCCTATCTCTTCCACTTTCATATTTATCGTTCAACAACCCTCCCAGTGCAAGATTCGTTTTGAGATAATCAACACACAAAAACAACAGAGACGCATCTATTAATACCTTATTACTGACTTAAATCTTGAAAACTTATAACTATATAATACATATATATTAAATGATATATATTGAGCTCGAATGTTACTTTAGTGGCTAGTGTGTGTTCGGCTATGGATTTACAGTCTATGACAAGAGACATGATGCCACTGTTCGACTCCATACTTCCAGGATTGGCTCGTTATATAGAAAGGTTTGTTTCATTCAGCAGAAAGCAACACAAAGGGCTATCTGTGCTCTGCCCACCACGGTTATCGAAACACAGTTTCTAGCGGTCTCAGTCCACTTGGGGGGGGGGTGACTTTTAATCAGTTCAAACGTTCCTAGCTTTTTATTTATGCTTTGGCAATTTCTACAAAAGCTATTTATTTTAAATTAAAAAATAGTGCAAATAAAACTCGGTACGTGATGATACGAGTTGGTTTTGTTTGGAAATCACTTCTTTTAAAAGCAATTAAGATTCGTGTCTTGAAATTATAATTATATTTTTTGTCTCTCTAGGAGGGAATTAAAGCCAACAAACCTACATAAATAATCTCCTGCTTTGATATTAGGATTCAGAACGTTCACATTAATATATTACAAAACATAAGCTCTTAGCCTATATTTGTCGACTTGTTTTCTTAGGTCGTCTGCTACTCCTGAGGTAAATACATCATTAGAATCTCAATACGTCAGATTAGTTCGCTGATTGGTTTGACTTTACAAAGCATATAAAGTTGGGCGTATGTCATTAATTGTAACTCCGTGGGAAATGAGGAAATAATTACAAACTCGATTCCTTGGACATGAGAACGCGATACAATTATTTCTTTTTGAAACGAACTGTGGATCTTTAATGTAAAAAGAAATTGACAAACAAACGAGCACACTTTTTTCATTAAGACATTAGATGTTTCAAAGGATAGTCCGTTATTTTCAGGAGGGAAAATTTATTTTCTCTGAAGTTTTCTACGTATGGATCATTATAAGACTACAGAACTTAAACTCTTTGGAAGTGGTTCAGAAACAACTGGTTTACTTAGGTAAAAACAACACAGTACAGTTTGATGAGTGCGTCTTTATATAGTTTAAGTCATCGTTAGTTAACTAGTGTCATCATTGTTCAGTGTTAGTCACCGTTAGTTAATTACTGTCATCATTGTTCAGTGTTAGTCATCGTTAGTTAACTTGTGTCATCATTGTTCAGTGTTAGTCATCGTTAGTTAACTAGTGTCATTGTTCAGTGTTAGTCATCGTTAGTTAACTAGTGTCATCATTGTTCGGTGTTAGTCACCGTTAGTTAACTAGTGTCATCAGTGTTCGGTGTTAGTCATCGTTAGTTAACTAGTGTCATCATTGTTCGTTGTTAGTCATCGTCAGTTAACTAGTGTCATCATTGTTCAGTGTTAGTCATCGTTAGTTAACTAGTGTCAAAATTGTTCGGTGTTAGTCATCGTCAGTTAACTAGTGTCATCATTGTTCGGTGTATTCATCGTTAGTTAACTAGTGTCATTGTTCAGTGTTAGTCATCGTTAGTTAACTAGTGTCATCATTGTTCGGTGTTAGTCATCGTTAGTTAACTAGTGTCATCAGTGTTCGGTGTTAGTCATCGTTAGTTAACTAGTGTCATCATTGTTCGGTGTTAGTCATCGTCAGTTAACTAGTGTCATCATTGTTCAGTGTTAGTCATCGTTAGTTAACTAGTGTCAAAATTGTTCGGTGTTAGTCATCGTTAGTTGATTAATGTCATCATTGTTCGGTGTTAGTCATCGTTAGTTAACTAGTGTCATCATTGTTCGGTGTTAGTCATCGTTAGTTAACTAGTGTCATCATTGTTCGGTGTTAGTCATCGTTAGTTAACTAGTGTCATCATTGTTCGGTGTTAGTCATCGTTAGTTAACTAGTGTCATCATTGTTCAGTGTTAGTCATCGTTAGTTAACTAGTGTCATCATTGTTTGGTGTTAGTCATCGTTAGTTAACTAGTGTCATCATTGCTTGGTGTTAGTCATCGTTAGTTGATTAGTGTCATGATTGTTCGGTGTTAGTCATCGTTAGTTAACTAGTGTCATGATTGTTCGGTGTTAGTCATCGTTAGTTAACTAGTGTCATCATTGTTCGGTGTTAGTCATCGTTAGTTACCTACTGTCATCATTGTTCGGTGTTAGTCATCGTTAGTTAACTAGTGTCATCATTGTACGGTGTTAGTCATCGTTAGTTAACTAGTGTTATCATTGCTCAGTGTTAGTCATCGTTAGTTAACTAGTGTTATCATTGTTCAGTGTTAGTCATCGTTAGTTACCTAGTGTCATCATTGTTTGGTGTTAGTCATCGTTAGTTAACTAGTGTCATCATTGCTTGGTGTTAGTCATCGTTAGTTGATTAGTGTCATGATTGTTCGGTGTTAGTCATCGTTAGTTAACTAGTGTCATGATTGTTCGGTGTTAGTCATCGTTAGTTAACTAGTGTCATCATTGTTCGGTGTTAGTCATCGTTAGTTACCTACTGTCATCATTGTTCGGTGTTAGTCATCGTTAGTTAACTAGTGTCATCATTGTACGGTGTTAGTCATCGTTAGTTAACTAGTGTTATCATTGCTCAGTGTTAGTCATCGTTAGTTAACTAGTGTTATCATTGTTCAGTGTTAGTCATCGTTAATTACCTACTGTCATCATTGTTCAGTGTTAGTCATCGTTAATTACCTACTGTCATCATTGTTCAGTGTTAGTCATCGTTAATTACCTACTGTCATCATTGTTCAGTGTTAGTCATCGTTAATTACCTACTGTCATCATTGTTCAGTGTTAGTCATCGTTAGTTACCTACTGTCATCATTGTTCAGTGTTAGTCATCGTTAATTACCTACTGTCATCATTGTTCAGTGTTAGTCATCGTTAATTACCTACTGTCATCATTGTTCGGTGTTAGTCATCGTTAATTACCTACTGTCATCATTGTTCAGTGTTAGTCATCGTTAATTACCTACTGTCATCATTGTTCAGTGTTAGTCATCGTTAGTTAACTAGTGTCATCATTGTTCAGTGTTAGTCATCGTTAGTTAACTAGTGTCAAAATTGTTCGGTGTTAGTCATCGTTAGTTGATTAATGTCATCATTGTTCGGTGTTAGTCATCGTTAATTACCTACTGTCATCATTGTTCGGTGTTAGTCATCGTTAATTAACTAGTGTCATCATTGTTCGGTGTTAGTCATCGTTAGTTAACTAGTGTCATCATTGTTCGGTGTTAGTCATCGTTAGTTAACTAGTGTCATCATTGTTCGGTGTTAGTCATCGTTAGTTAACTAGTGTCATCATTGTTCAGTGTTAGTCATCGTTAGTTAACTAGTGTCATCATTGTTCGGTGTTAGTCATCGTTAGTTACCTACTGTCATCATTGTTCGGTGTTAGTCATCGTTAGTTAACTAGTGTCATCATTGTACGGTGTTAGTCATCGTTAGTTAACTAGTGTTATCATTGCTTAGTGTTAGTCATCGTTAGTTAACTAGTGTTATCATTGTTCAGTGTTAGTCATCGTTAGTTACCTACTGTCATCATTGTTCAGTGTTAGTCATCGTTAATTACCTACTGTCATCATTGTTCAGTGTTAGTCATCGTTAATTACCTACTGTCATCATTGTTCAGTGTTAGTCATCGTTAATTACCTACTGTCATCATTGTTCAGTGTTAGTCATCGTTAGTTACCTACTGTCATCATTGTTCAGTGTTAGTCATCGTTAATTACCTACTGTCATCATTGTTCAGTGTTAGTCATCGTTAATTACCTACTGTCATCATTGTTCAGTGTTAGTCATCGTTAATTACCTACTGTCATCATTGTTCAGTGTTAGTCATCGTTAGTTACCTACTGTCATCATTGTTCAGTGTTAGTCATCGTTAATTACCTACTGTCATCATTGTTCGGTGTTAGTCATCGTTAATTACCTACTGTCATCATTGTTCGGTGTTAGTCATCGTTAATTACCTACTGTCATCATTGTTCAGTGTTAGTCATCGTTAATTACCTACTGTCATCATTGTTCAGTGTTAGTCATCGTTAATTACCTACTGTCATCATTGTTCAGTGTTAGTCATCGTTAGTTAACTAGTGTCATCATTGTTCGGTGTTAGTCATCGTCAGTTAACTAGTGTCATCATTGTTCAGTGTTAGTCATCGTTAGTTACCTAGTGTCAAAATTTTTCGGTGTTAGTCATCGTTAGTTGATTAATGTCATCATTGTTCGGTGTTAGTCATCGTTAGTTAACTAGTGTCATCATTGTTCGGTGTTAGTCATCGTTAGTTAACTAGTGTCATCATTGTTCGGTGTTAGTCATCGTTAGTTAACTAGTGTCATCATTGTTCGGTGTTAGTCATCGTTAGTTAACTAGTGTCATCATTGTTCAGTGTTAGTCATCGTTAGTTAACTAGTGTCATCATTGTTTGGTGTTAGTCATCGTTAGTTAACTAGTGTCATCATTGCTTGGTGTTAGTCATCGTTAGTTAACTAGTGTCAAAATTGTTCGGTGTTAGTCATCGTTAGTTGATTAATGTCATCATTGTTCGGTGTTAGTCATCGTTAATTACCTACTGTCATTATTGTTCGGTGTTAGTCATCGTTAATTAACTAGTGTCATCATTGTTCGGTGTTAGTCATCGTTAGTTAACTAGTGTCATCATTGTTCGGTGTTAGTCATCGTTAGTTAACTAGTGTCATCATTGTTCGGTGTTAGTCATCGTTAGTTAACTAGTGTCATCATTGTTCAGTGTTAGTCATCGTTAGTTAACTAGTGTCATCATTGTTTGGTGTTAGTCATCGTTAGTTAACTAGTGTCATCATTGTTTGGTGTTAGTCATCGTTAGTTGATTAGTGTCATGATTGTTCGGTGTTAGTCATCGTTAGTTAACTAGTGTCATGATTGTTCGGTGTTAGTCATCGTTAGTTAACTAGTGTCATCATTGTTCGGTGTTAGTCATCGTTAGTTAACTAGTGTCATGATTGTTCGGTGTTAGTCATCGTTAGTTAACTAGTGTCATCATTGTTCAGTGTTAGTCATCGTTAGTTAACTAGTGTCATCATTGTTTGGTGTTAGTCATCGTTAGTTAACTAGTGTCATCATTGTTCGGTGTTAGTCATCGTTAGTTAACTAGTGAAATGATTGTTCGGTGTTAGTCATCGTTAGTTACCTACTGTCATCATTGTTCGGTGTTAGTCATCGTTAGTTAACTAGTGTCATCATTGTACGGTGTTAGTCATCGTTAGTTAACTAGTGTTATCATTGCTCAGTGTTAGTCATCGTTAATTACCTACTGTCATCATTGTTCAGTGTTAGTCATCGTTAATTACCTACTGTCATCATTGTTCAGTGTTAGTCATCGTTAGTTAACTAGTGTCATCATTGTTCGGTGTTAGTCATCGTTAATTACCTACTGTCATCATTGTTCAGTGTTAGTCATCGTTAATTACCTACTGTCATCATTGTTCAGTGTTAGTCATCGTTAATTACCTACTGTCATCATTGTTCAGTGTTAGTCATCGTTAATTACCTACTGTCATCATTGTTCAGTGTTAGTCATCGTTAATTACCTACTGTCATCATTGTTCAGTGTTGGTCATCGTTAATTACCTACTGTCATCATTGTTCAGTGTTAGTCATCGTTAGTTACCTACTGTCATCATTGTTCAGTGTTAGTCATCGTTAATTACCTACTGTCATCATTGTTCGGTGTTAGTCATCGTTAATTACCTACTGTCATCATTGTTCGGTGTTAGTCATCGTTAATTACCTACTGTCATCATTGTTCAGTGTTAGTCATCGTTAGTTAACTAGTGTTATCATTGCTTAGTGTTAGTCATCGTTAGTTAACTAGTGTTATCATTGTTCAGTGTTAGTCATCGTTAGTTACCTACTGTCATCATTGTTCAGTGTTAGTCATCGTTAATTACCTACTGTCATCATTGTTCAGTGTTAGTCATCGTTAATTACCTACTGTCATCATTGTTCAGTGTTAGTCATCGTTAATTACCTACTGTCATCATTGTTCAGTGTTAGTCATCGTTAGTTACCTACTGTCATCATTGTTCAGTGTTAGTCATCGTTAATTACCTACTGTCATCATTGTTCGGTGTTAGTCATCGTTAATTACCTACTGTCATCATTGTTCGGTGTTAGTCATCGTTAGTTAACTAGTGTCATCATTGTTCAGTGTTAGTCATCGTTAATTACCTACTGTCATCATTGTTCAGTGTTAGTCATCGTTAATTACTTACTGTCATCATTGTTCGGTGTTAGTCATCGTTAGTTGATTAATGTCATCATTGTTCGGTGTTAGTCATCGTTAATTACCTACTGTCATCATTGTTCGGTGTTAGTCATCGTTAATTAACTAGTGTCATCATTGTTCGGTGTTAGTCATCGTTAGTTAACTAGTGTCATCATTGTTCGGTGTTAGTCATCGTTAGTTAACTAGTGTCATCATTTTTCGGTGTTAGTCATCGTTAGTTAACTAGTGTCATCATTGTTCAGTGTTAGTCATCGTTAGTTAACTAGTGTCATCATTGTTTGGTGTTAGTCATCGTTAGTTAACTAGTGTAATCATTGTTTGGTGTTAGTCATCGTTAGTTGATTAGTGTCATGATTGTTCGGTGTTAGTCATCGTTAGTTAACTAGTGTCATGATTGTTCGGTGTTAGTCATCGTTAGTTAACTAGTGTCATGATTGTTCGGTGTTAGTCATCGTTAGTTAACTAGTGTCATCATTGTTCGGTGTTAGTCATCGTTAGTTAACTAGTGTCATCATTGTTCAGTGTTAGTCATCGTTAGTTAACTAGTGTCATCATTGTTTGGTGTTAGTCATCGTTAGTTAACTAGTGTCATCATTGTTCGCTGTTAGTCATCGTTAGTTAACTAGTGTCAAAATTGTTCGGTGTTAGTCATCGTTAGTTGATTAATGTCATCATTGTTCGGTGTTAGTCATCGTTAATTACCTACTGTCATTATTGTTCGGTGTTAGTCATCGTTAATTAACTAGTGTCATCATTGTTCGGTGTTAGTCATCGTTAGTTAACTAGTGTCATCATTGTTCGGTGTTAGTCATCGTTAGTTAACTAGTGTCATCATTGTTCGGTGTTAGTCATCGTTAGTTAACTAGTGTCATCATTGTTCAGTGTTAGTCATCGTTAGTTAACTAGTGTCATCATTGTTTGGTGTTAGTCATCGTTAGTTAACTAGTGTCATCATTGTTTGGTGTTAGTCATCGTTAGTTGATTAGTGTCATGATTGTTCGGTGTTAGTCATCGTTAGTTAACTAGTGTCATGATTGTTCGGTGTTAGTCATCGTTAGTTAACTAGTGTCATCATTGTTCGGTGTTAGTCATCGTTAGTTAACTAGTGTCATGATTGTTCGGTGTTAGTCATCGTTAGTTAACTAGTGTCATCATTGTTCAGTGTTAGTCATCGTTAGTTAACTAGTGTCATCATTGTTTGGTGTTAGTCATCGTTAGTTAACTAGTGTCATCATTGTTCGGTGTTAGTCATCGTTAGTTAACTAGTGAAATGATTGTTCGGTGTTAGTCATCGTTAGTTACCTACTGTCATCATTGTTCGGTGTTAGTCATCGTTAGTTAACTAGTGTCATCATTGTACGGTGTTAGTCATCGTTAGTTAACTAGTGTTATCATTGCTCAGTGTTAGTCATCGTTAATTACCTACTGTCATCATTGTTCAGTGTTAGTCATCGTTAATTACCTACTGTCATCATTGTTCAGTGTTAGTCATCGTTAGTTAACTAGTGTCATCATTGTTCGGTGTTAGTCATCGTTAATTACCTACTGTCATCATTGTTCAGTGTTAGTCATCGTTAATTACCTACTGTCATCATTGTTCAGTGTTAGTCATCGTTAATTACCTACTGTCATCATTGTTCAGTGTTAGTCATCGTTAATTACCTACTGTCATCATTGTTCAGTGTTAGTCATCGTTAATTACCTACTCTCATCATTGTTCAGTGTTGGTCATCGTTAATTACCTACTGTCATCATTGTTCCGTGTTAGTCATCGTTAATTACCTACTGTCATCATTGTTCGGTGTTAGTCATCGTTAGTTAACTAGTGTCATCATTGTTCAGTGTTAGTCATCGTTAATTACCTACTGTCATCATTGTTCAGTGTTAGTCATCGTTAATTACTTACTGTCATCATTGTTCGGTGTTAGTCATCGTTAGTTGATTAATGTCATCATTGTTCGGTGTTAGTCATCGTTAATTACCTACTGTCATCATTGTTCGGTGTTAGTCATCGTTAATTAACTAGTGTCATCATTGTTCGGTGTTAGTCATCGTTAGTTAACTAGTGTCATCATTGTTCGGTGTTAGTCATCGTTAGTTAACTAGTGTCATCATTTTTCGGTGTTAGTCATCGTTAGTTAACTAGTGTCATCATTGTTCAGTGTTAGTCATCGTTAGTTAACTAGTGTCATCATTGTTTGGTGTTAGTCATCGTTAGTTAACTAGTGTAATCATTGTTTGGTGTTAGTCATCGTTAGTTGATTAGTGTCATGATTGTTCGGTGTTAGTCATCGTTAGTTAACTAGTGTCATGATTGTTCGGTGTTAGTCATCGTTAGTTAACTAGTGTCATGATTGTTCGGTGTTAGTCATCGTTAGTTAACTAGTGTCATCATTGTTCGGTGTTAGTCATCGTTAGTTAACTAGTGTCATCATTGTTCAGTGTTAGTCATCGTTAGTTAACTAGTGTCATCATTGTTTGGTGTTAGTCATCGTTAGTTAACTAGTGTCATCATTGTTCGGTGTTAGTCATCGTTAGTTAACTAGTGTCATGATTGTTCGGTGTTAGTCATCGTTAGTTACCTACTGTCATCATTGTTCGGTGTTAGTCATCGTTAGTTAACTAGTGTCATCATTGTACGGTGTTAGTCATCGTTAGTTAACTAGTGTTATCATTGCTCAGTGTTAGTCATCGTTAGTTAACTAGTGTTATCATTGTTCAGTGTTAGTCATCGTTAGTTACCTACTGTCATCATTGTTCAGTGTTAGTCATCGTTAATTACCTACTGTCATCATTGTTCAGTGTTAGTCATCGTTAATTACCTACTGTCATCATTGTTCAGTGTTAGTCATCGTTAGTTAACTAGTGTCATCATTGTTCGGTGTTAGTCATCGTTAATTACCTACTGTCATCATTGTTCAGTGTTAGTCATCGTTAATTACCTACTGTCATCATTGTTCAGTGTTAGTCATCGTTAATTACCTACTGTCATCATTGTTCAGTGTTAGTCATCGTTAATTACCTACTGTCATCATTGTTCAGTGTTAGTCATCGTTAATTACCTACTGTCATCATTGTTCAGTGTTGGTCATCGTTAATTACCTACTGTCATCATTGTTCCGTGTTAGTCATCGTTAATTACCTACTGTCATCATTGTTCGGTGTTAGTCATCGTTAGTTAACTAGTGTCATCATTGTTCAGTGTTAGTCATCGTTAATTACCTACTGTCATCATTGTTCAGTGTTAGTCATCGTTAATTACTTACTGTCATCATTGTTCGGTGTTAGTCATCGTTAGTTGATTAATGTCATCATTGTTCGGTGTTAGTCATCGTTAATTACCTACTGTCATCATTGTTCGGTGTTAGTCATCGTTAATTAACTAGTGTCATCATTGTTCGGTGTTAGTCATCGTTAGTTAACTAGTGTCATCATTGTTCGGTGTTAGTCATCGTTAGTTAACTAGTGTCATCATTTTTCGGTGTTAGTCATCGTTAGTTAACTAGTGTCATCATTGTTCAGTGTTAGTCATCGTTAGTTAACTAGTGTCATCATTGTTTGGTGTTAGTCATCGTTAGTTAACTAGTGTAATCATTGTTTGGTGTTAGTCATCGTTAGTTGATTAGTGTCATGATTGTTCGGTGTTAGTCATCGTTAGTTAACTAGTGTCATGATTGTTCGGTGTTAGTCATCGTTAGTTAACTAGTGTCATGATTGTTCGGTGTTAGTCATCGTTAGTTAACTAGTGTCATCATTGTTCGGTGTTAGTCATCGTTAGTTAACTAGTGTCATCATTGTTCAGTGTTAGTCATCGTTAGTTAACTAGTGTCATCATTGTTTGGTGTTAGTCATCGTTAGTTAACTAGTGTCATCATTGTTCGGTGTTAGTCATCGTTAGTTAACTAGTGTCAAAATTGTTCGGTGTTAGTCATCGTTAGTTGATTAATGTCATCATTGTTCGGTGTTAGTCATCGTTAATTACCTACTGTCATTATTGTTCGGTGTTAGTCATCGTTAATTAACTAGTGTCATCATTGTTCGGTGTTAGTCATCGTTAGTTAACTAGTGTCATCATTGTTCGGTGTTAGTCATCGTTAGTTAACTAGTGTCATCATTGTTCGGTGTTAGTCATCGTTAGTTAACTAGTGTCATCATTGTTCAGTGTTAGTCATCGTTAGTTAACTAGTGTCATCATTGTTTGGTGTTAGTCATCGTTAGTTAACTAGTGTCATCATTGTTTGGTGTTAGTCATCGTTAGTTGATTAGTGTCATGATTGTTCGGTGTTAGTCATCGTTAGTTAACTAGTGTCATGATTGTTCGGTGTTAGTCATCGTTAGTTAACTAGTGTCATCATTGTTCGGTGTTAGTCATCGTTAGTTAACTAGTGTCATGATTGTTCGGTGTTAGTCATCGTTAGTTAACTAGTGTCATCATTGTTCAGTGTTAGTCATCGTTAGTTAACTAGTGTCATCATTGTTTGGTGTTAGTCATCGTTAGTTAACTAGTGTCATCATTGTTCGGTGTTAGTCATCGTTAGTTAACTAGTGAAATGATTGTTCGGTGTTAGTCATCGTTAGTTACCTACTGTCATCATTGTTCGGTGTTAGTCATCGTTAGTTAACTAGTGTCATCATTGTACGGTGTTAGTCATCGTTAGTTAACTAGTGTTATCATTGCTCAGTGTTAGTCATCGTTAATTACCTACTGTCATCATTGTTCAGTGTTAGTCATCGTTAATTACCTACTGTCATCATTGTTCAGTGTTAGTCATCGTTAGTTAACTAGTGTCATCATTGTTCGGTGTTAGTCATCGTTAATTACCTACTGTCATCATTGTTCAGTGTTAGTCATCGTTAATTACCTACTGTCATCATTGTTCAGTGTTAGTCATCGTTAATTACCTACTGTCATCATTGTTCAGTGTTAGTCATCGTTAATTACCTACTGTCATCATTGTTCAGTGTTAGTCATCGTTAATTACCTACTGTCATCATTGTTCAGTGTTGGTCATCGTTAATTACCTACTGTCATCATTGTTCCGTGTTAGTCATCGTTAATTACCTACTGTCATCATTGTTCGGTGTTAGTCATCGTTAGTTAACTAGTGTCATCATTGTTCAGTGTTAGTCATCGTTAATTACCTACTGTCATCATTGTTCAGTGTTAGTCATCGTTAATTACTTACTGTCATCATTGTTCGGTGTTAGTCATCGTTAGTTGATTAATGTCATCATTGTTCGGTGTTAGTCATCGTTAATTACCTACTGTCATCATTGTTCGGTGTTAGTCATCGTTAATTAACTAGTGTCATCATTGTTCGGTGTTAGTCATCGTTAGTTAACTAGTGTCATCATTGTTCGGTGTTAGTCATCGTTAGTTAACTAGTGTCATCATTTTTCGGTGTTAGTCATCGTTAGTTAACTAGTGTCATCATTGTTCAGTGTTAGTCATCGTTAGTTAACTAGTGTCATCATTGTTTGGTGTTAGTCATCGTTAGTTAACTAGTGTAATCATTGTTTGGTGTTAGTCATCGTTAGTTGATTAGTGTCATGATTGTTCGGTGTTAGTCATCGTTAGTTAACTAGTGTCATGATTGTTCGGTGTTAGTCATCGTTAGTTAACTAGTGTCATGATTGTTCGGTGTTAGTCATCGTTAGTTAACTAGTGTCATCATTGTTCGGTGTTAGTCATCGTTAGTTAACTAGTGTCATCATTGTTCAGTGTTAGTCATCGTTAGTTAACTAGTGTCATCATTGTTTGGTGTTAGTCATCGTTAGTTAACTAGTGTCATCATTGTTCGGTGTTAGTCATCGTTAGTTAACTAGTGTCATGATTGTTCGGTGTTAGTCATCGTTAGTTACCTACTGTCATCATTGTTCGGTGTTAGTCATCGTTAGTTAACTAGTGTCATCATTGTACGGTGTTAGTCATCGTTAGTTAAGTAGTGTTATCATTGCTCAGTGTTAGTCATCGTTAGTTAACTAGTGTTATCATTGTTCAGTGTTAGTCATCGTTAGTTACCTACTGTCATCATTGTTCAGTGTTAGTCATCGTTAATTACCTACTGTTATCATTGTTCAGTGTTAGTCATCGTTAATTACCTACTGTCATCATTGTTCAGTGTTAGTCATCGTTAATTACCTACTGTCATCATTGTTCAGTGTTAGTCATCGTTAGTTACCTACTGTCATCATTGTTCAGTGTTAGTCATCGTTAATTACCTACTGTCATCATTGTTCGGTGTTAGTCATCGTTAATTACCTACTGTCATCATTGTTCGGTGTTAGTCATCGTTAATTACCTACTGTCATCATTGTTCAGTGTTAGTCATCGTTAATTACCTACTGTCATCATTGTTCAGTGTTAGTCATCGTTAATTACCTACTGTCATCATTGTTCAGTGTTAGTCATCGTTAGTTAACTAGTGTCAAAATTGTTCGGTGTTAGTCATCGTTAGTTGATTAATGTCATCATTGTTCGGTGTTAGTCATCGTTAGTTAACTAGTGTCATCATTGTTCGGTGTTAGTGATCGTTAATTAACTAGTGTCATCATTGTTCGGTGTTAGTCATCGTTAGTTAACTAGTGTCATCATTGTTCGGTGTTAGTCATCGTTAGTTAACTAGTGTCATCATTGTTCGGTGTTAGTCATCGTTAGTTAACTAGTGTCATCATTGTTTGGTGTTAGTCATCGTTAGTTGATTAGTGTCATGATTGTTCGGTGTTAGTCATCGTTAGTTAACTAGTGTCATGATTGTTTGGTGTTAGTCATCGTTAGTTAACTAGTGTCATCATTGTTCGGTGTTAGTCATCGTTAATTACCTACTGTCATCATTGTTCGGTGTTAGTCATCGTTAGTTAACTAGTGTCATCATTGTTCAGTGTTAGTCATCGTTAATTACCTACTGTCATCATTGTTCAGTGTTAGTCATCGTTAATTACCTTCTGTCATCATTGTTCAGTGTTAGTCATCGTTAATTACCTACTGTCATCATTGTTCGGTGTTAGTCATCGTTAGTTAACTAGTGTCATCATTGTTCAGTGTAATCACTTGTAACATATGTTATTCGATCACTCCGTAAGATTACACCGAACAACAATTGATCCGTAAAGATTTGAATATAACTTTAATAAATGCAGAGAATTGTTTTGAACGTGAGCATGATCGGATGTTATTTGTGTGAAAGTTTGGTTAGTTTTGTGTGATGACAAAACAATTCGAAAAGTTAAACCTCGTCAGTGTGAAATGTTACAATGTCATAAAAAGTGATACATATTGTACGTCACTCATAAATAGCTTTTCGATCAAGGCATTATGTGTTGTACTCCGAACCGATCTGATGACATATGGCATCGAACGAAAGGCGTCATCGACAGTTATGTGTTGGCGCGATGCTATTATAATATTTCTTACTGTATAGCTGTATTACAGGATCACTAAAGATAGGTTTCTTAGAAATAAAACTTATTATCAGTGTTTTTACGATGTCCTACAAACGACTGATCCATTTCTAGGATTTATTATGACAGGTGGTCTTTAGTTTTCCACAAAGTGCTCGTCCAGAATTTCATATAGCTCATATTGGAATGGATTATGGAAACAGTGGATTGTACGTGTTATACACATGAGATTGTGACCGTGTGTAGCAAATAGATCCTTCTTTAGTACCTTCCGCTTAAAGGGTCTTGTAATAATTTTTATAATATAGTATAAATCCGTGAATATACAAGTGGTCCTTTTTTATTTCTACTTCAAAACTACTTAGAAAACTAAGCCTGAAGTTTTGGGTATTAACATTATTTTTAGAGTAAAGTTTTACAAATCAACGTGTGTAATTCATTTTAAAACTTAGTTGTTGTTTTTCTACATAATTACTAAGAGGGACAGAAGAGCAGAAAGACAGGGACTCGAGCCCCAGCCAGCCACCACCACAATCCCCTTGTGGACGCTACTGTAGAAATTTATGATCATATGTCATTGAAATGTAAATTATTTCGAGAATTTCATGAAACTGTAACTTTAGAATTTGACTTTATGTTATTTATGTTATTTTATTTTTATGTTTGACCACCAGGTGAAATTCAGGGAAGGCGACAGATTGTGTAAGAAGTTTTCAACACAAAAATAATAACAATCGTTTATTTTACACTAAATTCTAGATTCTCATGTCAGCGTTTAATTTCGTTGTGTCGTTTGTCTCGTTTATGATATATAAAACTAAACATGGATGTGCGTTGATAATTCTGAAAATAATTTTAGGTAACTTTCCAACATAAGATACCTAGTGACGATTATTTTAAACCCGTATAATGAAACAGTTAGCTCTCCATATGAGCCTGGTGGTTGAGGACGCTTAATATCCCATTTCTAATCCCCATTATACCAAACATGCTTGCCCTTTCCACCACGGGGGCGTTATAAAGTACGTTCAGTCCCACTATTCGTTGGTAAAATAATAGCCCAAGAGTTAGCCTTGGGCGATGTGGTGTTTACTAGCTGCCCCCTTCTCTCCTTATTAGTCCTCGTGTAGCTTTGTGAGATCTAGAAAACCAAACCATTCTCCACAAACGATACTGAATCAGAACCACAAAGCGAACTGGTTTGCAACCAGTTTGTCGAATTGATATCCATACCGCCTTTTAGCTGTCTGCTCTGACTGAATATTATGACTGAATTTTGCGAATGACGGCTGTAATAGGGAAAAACTGGTCAGCGAAAACTTTGAACTCTACAAAGTTTTCAGGAAACTTTGGTCTCTTGATGTTCAAGAAAAATATTGATTGACAGCTAAGGTTATCGGTATTTTGTTTCTTTGATTTCTAAAAGATCCCCAGAGGATTAAGTTGAACTTCGTTTCGTTACACAGACTTAGGAAACGGTTTTATTAAATTTGCAAACTTCGAAAATTGATTGTGATCTCAACTGAACTGTCAATTTGATGATAGCTTTTCAGACAATACACTTGTTTGTTTACGACCTCATATTGCAGTACAACGCGTTATAATCAGAAGTTTTTACCTTTCATGCTATCAAACTATCTATACCAAAGACAAGATTCTTATGTTATCAACCTGTATTCTTTGAAAATTTACAAATATCTGCCATTTCATTAAAAGGTCTAAGATAGATTTTTACTAATCGAAGCGAGTTGGAATTCCAAATAATCTGTGTCAATAAAAAACAACCTCAGATTCCAACCAAAGATTTTGTATTTATCAGTGAAAAGAAAGTCTATAAAATCACAACAAAGAATTGCTGACTAATAATAAAATATTTTAAAAATTCCTAAAGGAAAAACGACTTTCAAATTCAAACAAAATTTTATAGTAATCAACAAATAAAAACGCGTACAAAACAAAAAGAAGATATTATATCCATCAATAAGAAAATATTTTGAAATTGAAACAAAGAACTTTCACTCGTCAATAAAGTATGTATTTTAAAATTTAAGGCCCCGGCATGGCCAAATGGGTTAAGGGGTTCGGCTTGTACTCTGAGTGTCGCGGGTTCGAATCCCCGTCGCACCAAACATGCTCACCCTTTCAGCCGTGGGCGCGTCATAATGTGACGGTCAATCTCACTATTCGTTGGTAGACGAGTAGCCCAAGAGTTGGCAGTGGGTGGTGATGACTAGCTGCCTTCCCTTTCTCACTGCAAAATTGGGGACGGCTAGCGCAAATAACCCCCACGTAGCTTTGCGCGAAATTCCAAACCAAACACAATTTTAAATTTCAAAGAAAGAATACAACTTGTATTGAATTCAAAATTACGGCAGATCTGTTTTTTATGGAACGCTCTACATATGTTTTATAGTTTCTTCGTATTTATATTTTATACACTAATAAAAAATATTATCACCATTTTGGTTATGTTGGTAATTTCATTAGTTATTTTACAAGCAAAGTTCACCAGTCGAAATGGAAGGTTTTTAACGCGAGGCTACGAAAGTTTCCGAAGTGAACACAATAGTAAAGCTACGAAAGAAAAATCCAGTCAAACACAATTACTGAAGAAGTGAGCGTATTACAACTAAGTTGAGAGTAAAAGAAGAGGAGAGGTAGATGGAACACGTGAGTTATTGGTGTATCGTTCAATAGATGTGGTTCAAAGTTATAAGAGTTCCAAATAATGTGATGACGTATGGGAATTAATGTTTTTAATATATCTTTTTTTTATGATAAATGAGTTGATCAAACTCTTTTATTTATCTGTGAGACTGAAACCAAATGGTGCCTTGAGGAAGGAACATATAAACGAGGAAATGAAAGGCCTCGTATTCATCCTCAGTGTCTCTAATACAAATATCAGATAACTTTTGTCTCTTATATGTGCTTCACAATAATTAGATTTATCTAGGAAAAAATATCCAGTAAATAAAACCTATAGCTGCAGTTTGGGAGATCGAAAACCGATCCGTCCCCCGCTGGTACATCGGTAAGTCCACAGATTTACAACACTAAATAAAATGAGGGGTTCCATTTCCCTCGGTGGACCCGGCAGATAGCCCGATGTGGCTTTGCTGTAAGAGAAACACACACACACCAAGAACCGATTCTGTTCCAGATCAAACGAACCGTTTGTTTGTTGCCAGTTTCTTCAAAGCTACACGAGGGCTATCTGTGCTGGGCGTTCCTAATTTAGCAGTGCAAGACTAGAGGGAAGGCAGCTTGTCATCACCACCCACCGTCAACTCTTGGGCTACTCTTTTACCAACGAATAATGGGATTGACTGTAACATTATGACGCCCCCACGGCTGAAAGGGCGAGCATATTTGGTGTGATGGGGATTCGAACCCGCAACCCTCAGATTACGAGTCGAGTGCCTTAACCACATGACCATTAAAAAGAAAAGTGAATTAACCTATGCAATTAGAATTGATTTGATCAAACATCTGGCGTTGAGCTTCTACTAATATCGGGAATCAAACTGCGGGCCCGTGCTGAATATGGCTAATAAAACACTGAATCTAAAAAACATGAATAATTAAACAGGCAGAAGCCCGACATTGAATTTGAAAGGAAATTATCTTCAAAACATTTAAAATTAACATAGAAGTGGAATTGAAACTGGTCTTGAAGGTGACTGACAACTAACACTGGATCGTAATAGAAACAGACTTTGAATCTGACATTGAATCAGAACAGAAACAGACATTGAATCAGAAGAGAAACAAACCTTGAATCAGAACAGAAGTCTGTGCTAAATCGATGTCTAATAAACTGACAAATATTCTACTTAATTTTTTTTCATTTAAATAGATTTTAATATTTTACGAAATTAATTGAGATTTTTGAAGGCATGCAATAATTCTGTAGAATCCAGAAGTTTATATATATGTCGATATTCCATTATAGCTTTTAAAGGTCACTTTAATGACAGAAAATCGCACATGTGGTGGACAGAGCAGGTTTGTACTTTGTAACAAACAACAACAGTTTTCTCTATTAGAGATTATTTGACTAAATTGGATTTCTTTGTCACAGTTTTGAGACATTATGGATCGGGCTTGGTTTGTTGGTCAGTGTGCTGAACAGGATAATAGAAGTCCACACTTTCAGCTGTGCGTGTTATGAAAATGACCCAAGTACCAATAAAATGTGCACTCTCGCCAAGAATAGGTGACGGGTGCTGGTTCTTGTCAGCTGTCCAGAATTAGGGATAGATATGTCTGAACTTTGGCGTCTCTGACCTGATCGTTTAATCCAAAGATAAATAAATAAGATGTCGTTCAGGTTAGAAATATCAAAAACAATTCTAACTTTTGAAAAAAAAAAAAAACTTGCAATAAAATATAATAACTAACGTTAAGATAAATAAAAAAATGAAATCATAATGACATAGGAACTTATAACGTTAGGCCTAGCTGATTGGATATCAATAATATAGTGTTAGGCCTAGCTGATTGGATATCAATAACTTTCTTTTTTAGGCCTAGCTGGTTGGATATCAGTTTTTGTAATAAACGCTAAAAATTATTTATAAAAAATGGTAGCTACAGATATAATAAAATGAACGAACATTTTCTGAGTCATTATTAAAACCATTGAAATAAATGTTCCATGGGAATGGATAATTAAGACTATTTTTGACTTGACTGGCAAAAGAAATATTTGTAGTTTTATATCCTAAAGATATAGGTGATGTATTAATATATATACTTCCTAGGAAGTACATCATCTATAAACGTAACTTCCAGGAACTAACTCAGGTGTAAACATATTTTCTGGGAGGTAGTTAATTTATAAACGTAACATCAAGGAAGTAATCAAGGTGCACGCGTCAAAGTTACTAACGTAGCATTGCGCTTAGTAAAAACCGAAAAATAATTACGTGCTGCCATCTCTTGACTTAGTGTAAAACTATTTCTATTACGAACTTTTATAATTTAAAAGTAACGTTAGTAGTACTGGTAATACCCGATATTTTTGGCGTGATTCGAAGTTGGTAATGTACAACTGAAGTGTGGATTATGTATTATAGGCTTTTCTGAATTTGTTAAATTACTTGTTCAATTAAATGTATCAGAAACACCAAAGCTGCTTACCCACAATTATGTTAAGATCCGTTCAGAATCTGAAATAATTTCTTATACATTTTAAACTTCATTAACTGTCGCAAGAGGGCAGCAGCTACCACTGGCTGATTGGAACAACAATATTTGTTTTAGTAAAGCTGTCTCATAAGCAGGCCCCTCCGATAGTACAGCGGCATGTCTACGGGTTTACAACGCTAAAATCAGGGGTTCGATTCCCCTCGATTGGCTCAGCAGATAGCCCGATGTGGCTTTGCTATAGGAAAACAGAAACACACTCGTATGTGGCTCAACAGTAAGTCTAAGGCTTAAAACGCTAAAAATCGACGTTCGATAACCGTTTTAGGCGGAGAGCAATTGGCCAGTTGTATAGCTTTATACTTAAAGGCAAACACGGGCAAACTGCGAATGGCCATCCTAAATGTTAAATTAATAGAATAAAGAGAAGGCATCTAAAAGGCGCCATCAGTTGAACTATTATTGTCTGACTGCCACTCCTGTAATCGCACCTGCCGCGAAACGCATGTTTATGACAGCATAACATGAACCATGAATCTTCCAAGTTACACTCCTGGAATACTAACCATTAGGCTACTCTTTTCACTCGAAATAAACATCAAATGTCCGTGGTAACGAGAAGCTCACTTGAAGTAAAAATGTATTCTCAAGACGGCTGGTATGGGTATTAAAACTTTAATTAAAATAAAGTACAGCACAACGTTTCGACCTTTTTAGGTAAATAAATAGAGTTTGCAAACTGTCTTTGTTAACCAAACGAGGATCTAAGAAAGTCGAAACTTTGTTCTGTGCTTTATTAAAGTTTCTAGTACCCGCACTAACCGTCTTGGTTATATATTTATATATTTATTAACAGACAAAACTGCACAGTGACTTTCCGAACACCCTGTGGAAGATTATAATAGTTAACTATAAAATTATTACGTTTCCAATAAAAAGATTAAAAAATGTCAAGATAAGTTTTCTTATAGGTCGTGATTCGCCCTCTATTGACGATATAGAAAAACTTTAATTGCGTCGTTGGGTTTCTCTTATAAATTCTTTGAGACGTATCGAACTGGGATTCAGGATGTCGCATGTGACACTTTCAACCGTAGATCTGTGAAATAAGAATGACAGTTAATTCCGCTATATTGTTAAGAATAGTCACGTTAGGCGGGAGGTTTTAACGATTTCTCGCCTCTTTTTTAAATCTGGGCCTGACATGGCCTGGTGATTGTGGCGCTTGATTCGCAATCTGCAGATCACAGGTTCGAATCCCGTCACACCGAACATACTCGCTATTTCAGCCATGGGAGCGTTATAATGTTACGATAAATCTTCCTATCCGTTGATAAACAAAAGTAGCCCAAATGTTGGCGGTGGGTGATGTTGACTAGTTGCCTTCTCTATAGTCTCTCACTACTGAATTAGGAACACGTAATCTTTTTCGAGGTTCTTTATTAAAGTAGATGATATTTTAGTGTTTACTTAACTTTGATCGCTATTTGTTAATTATTGTCACGTGACAAAATTTACCCGTCAAGTTCGTGGTTACATTTTCACTGGAAATGCTTAAATCGATTAGAACCGAAGTTTCTTTGGAACTTTTGTTGAGAACAATCGGCTAACTTCTGAAACTGATTAGTAAAAGGGACGTGGTCTGGTGAATCCGAGGATTGATTGTTCGCGACCCGTTTCCTCGAAAACGTGCTCCGCATTTTAATACCTGGGTAAGTTATAAATAAGAGAGACGTGTACTTTCCACTCATCGTTCAAAAAGTAGCATATCAGAGTTTGATGGTGTTGGATACCTGCTGTCCCTCAGTTCTACCATGCGCAAATAACATTCGTGTGGTTTTGTGCAAAGGTTCTGAAACGAACAAACAAGACAGGGTAAAATATTGTTTGTTTGTTTTTGAATTTCGCGCAAAGCTACACGAGGGCTATCTGCGCTAGCCGTCCATAATTTAGTAGTGTAAGACTAGAGGGAAGGCAACTAGTCAACACCACACAACGCTAATTAATTTTTTTAATATTCGATTTGTTTCTTTGCCAAAAAACAACGATTTTTTTTGCAAATCTAATTTGAAATACTGGGACATTAGAAGAAAACTTGTGCAAGGGTGAGAGTGTATGAAACGTCATAGCGGATGAAACAAAACAAAACAAAACTAGAGAAAAGGCAGACGTACAAGCAAATGATACGTCAACTTTCGAAATTAAAGAACGTTCTAGTTCTTTGTCGTTAGAAGACTGGCTACTTCAGTGAACACGTATACGTGGGAGTCATTAATATCTGTAACTGACAATTCTCATGTTACGTACTCGCACGTTGTTTGAAACACGCCATAATTCAACCCAAGTAATTAATGTGTTTTTAAATCGTATATTACAGTCCTTTTCTATCACTTGAAGAGCTGTCAAAGAAAGACATCTTCAGGCATGGTTGGAATTATTTTGTATTGTGAGACTGTTTTTCCTTTTGTATCAGGTGAAACACAAAAAGAAGCGAGACTCGAAACTGACTATCACGAAAAGCTTTTCATTACGTTAAGTATGTAGGTGCGCGCTTGGGTAGGTATATGTAGGCAGTAGAGTTAAAATTTATAATAGTGTAAAGGTCATGGGGAATTTGGGGAAAAGACATGCTTTAATCGATTCTGCGAAGTGTCCAGTAAGTCTGAAATCGTAGACCATTTTCATCTTTTCTTAATTTCAGTACGCCCGGCACGGCCAGGTGGGTTAAGGCGTTAGACTCATAATCTGAGGGTCGTGGGTTCGAATCCCGCTCGCACCAAACATGCTCGCCCTCCCAGCCGTGGGGGTGTTATAATGTGACGGTCAATCCCACTATTTGTTGGTAAAACAGTAGCCCAAGAGTTGGCGGTGGGTGATGATGACTAGCTGCCTTCCCTCTAGTCTTACACTGCTAAATTAGGGACGGCTAGCACAGATACACCTCGTGTAGCTTTGCGTGAAATTCAAAAAACAAAACAAAAACTTAATTTCAGACACGTGACTGGTTATGGCGCTGCTAAATCACGTAAAGAAATTTGAGTTGATTCTGGTGTTATTCTGCACTCGTTTAGATTTGTAGAGTCTGGAAAATGTGTTGAAATCCAACAAACTGTTGCGACCACCGTGCATTACTTAAATTGAAACTCTAAATATCGAAACGTTAATGGTTTCTCTAGGCGTTTTGTCCACTTCTCTGTAGTTGTTTGAGTTTTGAAAGCTGCTACAAGTATGTTTGTTTGTTTTTTTGAATTTTGCACAAAGCTACTCGAGGGCTATTTGCGATAGCCGTCCCTAATTTAGCAGTGTAAGACTAGAGGGAAGGCAGCTAGTCATCACCGCCCACCGTCAACTCTTGGGCTACTCTTTTACTAACGAATAGTGGGATTGACCGTCACTTTATAACGCCCCCACGGCAGGGAAAGCGAGCATGTTTGGTGCGACCGGGATTCGTACCCGCGACACTCAGATTACGAGTCAAACTTCTTAACACGCTTGGCCATGCCGGGCCCACTACAAGTAAACTGATGGCGAACGGGAATGTAGAATGTTTCTCAGTAAACAACGGTAAACGATTTTTATATGCAAAAACGAGCCGTTTTTGCATATAAATTTTCTCAACAAGTGGGTTTCTCGTCATCACTGATTAACGGTAAACGATGTTTACTGATATTAATCAAAAATAAACTAGTTGTCTTGCTTATTCTTGGGGATATATCTGTTTCATAACATCAACGCTGCGTTAATATAGGTTATAGCAATGTGAACGTTGTATATTCTTTTGAAAAATTGATAAAAAAACAACAAAACATTTCGGTTTCTTGCTCCCACTTATATTTTATGTAGTATTGCAATGTTGTTCTAACAGATGGCGCTACATTCATATTTTTTATAATTTGAAATGAAGTGAAAGAAAAAAATATTTGTTAATTTTAAAGATATGAAAGGATTCTCTTGTTATACGTCTATAAAGACATAGTAAATGCACAAGCTAGTAATATATAAATAACCGTCTTATTGTTAATTTATATTTTAACTACTGAAAGATACAGTGACTTAGTTTCAATGGAGTCATCCCTTGAAAAATACAAGATCAGAGAGAAAAGAACCCACATCCAAAAATAAGTTGTTGTTTTTTAAATAACAGATTTTGCAAACACTAATGATAATATAAGTATGTCATTTTTAAATCGTTATGTGAATCAGGCCTTACTTTTTTTCCATAAACGTGTATGTGTAACACTATGTAACAAAATTTTAACTTTTTCTTGTTCCTGGACAGAAAGTGTTATTTCACAGTTACGTATGCCTAAAGTAAATGGAAAAGACTTATTTTCCTCTTCAAACTTTGCTTTTGTGACCTGGGTAATGAAATTTTCAAATTTACCCATTTTCCAGAACATTCAAGGTAGATTCAGTGCTGAGTAGCTGATAGAGAATTTTCTCAAACTTATAAGAACTTTCTAGAATGTTGTAGAACTTACGAGGAATTTCTAGAACCGTTTAGCATTTTCTAGAACTTTCTACCACTCACCACTTCAGTTTAGTTCTAGCTGTCTAAGTGAACACATAGATCTATCTTATTTTATCAGAGATGGCACCAAGAAGCTGCAAGCATTCTCCAGACGCATTCTGCTATGTATGTGGCCATTTTATCAAGACAAGAGTGAAATAGCACTCTGTGATAGCATCTACTGAAATGTGTGAAGCCTACAAGGCATATTTCGGCATGTCTGTCAGGGATCAAGACAAACCCTGGGTCTCCAAGGAGGCTTTACGAAGTTTCTCTTTTATCTTGCCATTGGAACAGCAGGGACACCGCAGCACATTACAACAGGAAGCACTGGCCACAACGAATCAAGTTCTCCGTGGGGAGGCACAATGTTAAGTGTGAGCCACCAGTGGACCTCCAGAAGGTGTTGTTCCAACCACTGCATATAAAATTGGGTCTTATGAAACAATTTATCACAGCTCTTGATAAGTAGTCTGCAGCCTTCAAGTACCTTCGAGACTTCTTCCCTAAGCTGTCTGAGGCAAAGGTCAAAGTTCGTATCTTCGTTGGATCACAAAGAAGATCCTGGAGTACATAGAATTCCCCAAGAAGCTCAGAAGGAAGGAAAGAAAAGCTTGGGGCAGCTTTGTTGCAGTGGTTCGGGGCTTTTTGGGCATTCACAAGGCCAAAAATTATGTGGAACTGGTTGAGGCTCTGGTGAGAACTATGGCAAAATGTGCTGCAGGATGTCCCTGAAAGTCCATATCCTTGACACTCATCTTGATAAATTCAAGGAGAACATAGGAGCATACTCAGAGGAGCAAGGCGAGCATTTCCACCAAGATATACTGGACTCTGAACACTGCCACCAAAGAGCGTATAACGAAAACATGGTGGGAGACTATCTGGGGGCTGATACATGAAAGTGATTTACATTACAGTCACAAATCTGAAAAAGCTACTCACTTCTAAACATTTTTGTATAACTTTAGTATAAATACATGTAAATCTTGATTCATATGTTGTTTTATTCAGATCTTATGTAAACGAAAATGTACAAATTTGTCCGTTTTTACATAGAAAATAGGTTAATTTGTAAATTTCATTATCCAGGTCACAAAATCAAAGTTTGAAGGGAATAATGACCAGTTTCTGTACTTTTACATCATAAGTAATTAAGAAATAACACATACTATCCAGGAATAAACTTTGTGTTACATTGTGTAATCACTTAACACTTGATACAACTATGAACTTAATATATAATGTTCTTAAGCTGTTTGGTGTTCCCCCCATGATTTTGAGGACTTTTTTCTCAAATATATCTTAAAAATATTCACCAATATTCTGACGAGCTTACAGGATTTTGGTAAATATCTCGAGGTATTTTAACCAACACACAACAGTTACGTTTTTCAATTTTCCCCGGAAAACTGAAATGTGACTTTAACCTCGCGCATGCTCATTTTGAACCACTGTGTCCTTTTACCACCTACCCTTGTTTTAAAACGATTCCCTCTTCTAACACAATCGTTGCCATAGTAATAAATATCGTTCCTACTGTGTTATGCAGATTACCATTATAAGAGTTGTTGTTTTTCATCAAGCAAAACTGGAAAGATATTCAGAATGTGGGTCCAATCATTCTTTCTTTTAATTTCCCTCTGGACACCCGAGTACAGCAGACTATCTCAGTACGAATATGAACTTCCTGTTGAGCAATAGAAAGGACTTACTTAGCAAAGTAAATTTTAATAAATCGTTTGTGTTAAATGTGAAAGTTTTCACATCACACCATAATCGAAGAAGAGTGTAAAATGGTGGACTTAACACTACCATAAAATAAAAACTTTATCTTTCCCACTTAACATTCAACTACGTTTTGCATGAGATATATTAAACAGAGGGCGCTCTATGCACTAGGATAACCAAGAATGATCCTATAAAAAGCACCTGTACTATAATATATACACAAGAATAGTCAATAATTAATATACCTCTAAACTGTACCATCCAGTACCTCAGGATAACAATATATATACCCGGAACATGTACTTTATATAAATCTGTTGGCCCTTGCATGGCCAGGTGGTTAAGGCGTTCGACTCGTAATCTGAGGGTTTCGGGTTCGAATCCCCGTCACACAAAACATGCTTGCCATTTCAGCCGTGGGGGCGTTATGATGTAACGGTCAATCCCACTATTCCCTGGTAAAAGAGTAGTCCAAGAGTTGGCGGTGGGTAGTGATGACTAGTTGCTTTCCCTGCTAAATTAGAAACGGCTAGCGCAGATAGCCCTTGAGCAGCTTTGCGCGAAGTTCCAAAATAGACACACCTTGTACTTACTTCGAAACTAATGTTGTGGTTTTATTTTTGCTAATTAAGTTTGTTTGTTTTGAATTTTGCGCAAAGCTACTCCAGGGCTATCGGCACTAGCCGTCCCTAATTTAGCAGTATAAGACTAGAGGGAAGGCAGCTAGTCATCACCACCCACTGCCAACTCTTGGGTTACTCTTTTGGTTTGTTTGTTTTTTGAATTTCGCACAAAGCTATTCGAGGGCTATGTGTGCTAGCCGTCCCTAATTTAACAGTGTAAGATTAGAAGGAAGGCAGCTAGTCATCACCACCCACCGCTAACTCTTGGGCGACTCTTTTACCAACGAATAGTGGGATTGACCGTCACATTATAACGCCCCCACGGCTGAAAGGGCGAGCATGTTTGGCGCGACGGGGATGCGAACCCGCGACCCTCAGATTACGAGTCGCACACCTTAACCCACCTGGCCATGCCGGGGCCTTTTTGCTAATTAAAAACAAGATGAAACCTTCATACAACTATGATAAAAAGCGTGTCAGATGTAAAACATGTCAAAGTTCACAATGAAAATGTCTTTAAAAGAAACACAAATTACGATAACAAAAACAGACATTTTCGTAGATATCATGTAATATTGTTTAGATTTATTATCGGTTACACGAAAAACGCTTTACGTAATTGGTTTCTATGGCATATTTTGCTCTAAATTAATTTACCGATTGGATAAAAATTAAAGTTTTTTTACACGTTAACTCGAATTTGCTAACGTTAACATGCTCGTGTGTGAAGATAACTCGGAAAACAAACGCTACGATATTAACAAATATGTCATATCCGACAGAAAACATTCGCAGCATCGCGTGCATGACGTGTGTGTGCGTGCGTGGAATAATTCACACCTAACCAGAAACCTACGCCCTGCTATTGGGGGTCTGGGAATTGTCGAGAATATGGTGATATAGTGTGACCCACTGCTGGCATTAATCACTTAACATCAAAATTTACATTTTGTTCAATTAGAAACAGTGCGCGATAAGAAGTAGACCGTAAAAAATAACATCCGTCACGTGCGTTCCGAAACGCAACATTAGGTGGTTGGTTTATTATTGATACTTGTAGGATTAATTAATTAAAGATGGAATATTCGTACAAAACAACACTGATTAGTGTCGGTATCACTCGCCAGGATGTAATCCGGGAAACCACAGTAAAATAACCAATACCGAATGTCAAACTTCTAATTATCTTCTGAGTACGGTGTACCTGATAGTAGAAGTAACATCCTAGTTTAAACTGAAGAAGAGATGTATCTGTGTGTATGATGTACCTGATAATAGAAGTAACATCCCAGTTTAAACTGAAGAAGAGATGTATCTGTGTGTATGATGTACCTGATAATAGATGTAACATCCCAGTTTAAACTGAAGAAGAGATGTATCTGTGTGTATGATGTACCTGATAATAGAAGTAACATCCCAGTTTAAACTGAAGAAGAGATGTATCTGTGTGTATGATGTACCTGATAATAGATGTAACATCCCAGTTTAAACTGAAGAAGAGATGTATCTGTGTGTATGATGTACCTGATAATAGAAGTAACATCCCAGTTTAAACTGAAGAAGAGATGTATCTGTGTGTATGATGTACCTGATAATAGAAGTAACATCTCTGTTTAAACTAAAGGAGAGATGTATTTATGATGTATCTGATAATAGAAGTAACATCCCTGTTTAAACTAAAGGAGAGATGTATTTATGATGTACCTGATAATAGAAGTAACATCTCTGTTTAAACTAAAGGAGAGATGTATTTATGATGTATCTGATAATAGAAGTAACATCCCTGTTTAAACTAAAGGAGAGATGTATTTATGATGTACCTGATAATACTGTACTACACTATTCGTGAGTGGGTTAATTTTACCTTAGACGAAACTCGTACGTTTCACCCTCTTGATGTCAAACAAAATTAAAATAACTTGTGGACATTATGTTTGGTCTGCTCTTTATGTCCTGTCGTTTTCGACTAGTCAGATTTTCAACTTAGTGTCGTATAGAGTTTCGATTTGTGAGAGTTTCAAATTAGTGTCGTGTGGAGTTTTCTATTTGTCAGAGTTTCAAATTAGTGTCGCGTAGAGTTTTCGACTAGTCAAGTTTTCAAATAAATGTCCTGTAGAGTTTTTCACTAGTCAGAGTTTCAAATTAATGTCATATAGAGTTTTCGACTAGTCAAGTTTTCAAATAAATGTCCTGTAGAGTTTTTCACAAGTCAGAGTTTCAAATTAATGTATAGAGTTTTTCCCTAGTCAGAGTTTCAAATTAATGTCGTGTAGAGTTTTCGACTAGTCAAGTTTTCAAATAAATGTATACAGTGTTTCACTATTAAGAGTTTCAAATTAATGTATAGAGTTTTTCACTAGTCAGGTTTTCAAACAAATATCGTGTAGAGTGTTAGACTTCACCTATACTTTCATACTACTGTTATGTGCGTTTTGAACCACACTTACTCTTACTGATACTGATATTCTAAGTGTGGTTCAGGGTTTGAGACAACTTGTATTTTACGTTTTTATGCACTAGGACGAAGTTACTATGTGTATTGTAATAGATAGCTTATTAGTGGTGGATCCCACATTTTCCTTGTTAGCAAAAAGTACAGGAAGCAAGCGAATAGATAAAAATAACATCAGTGTTTAATGTATAAATACATGTATTTCACACAGAGGTTTTAAAATACATTTAGTTTTATGTATGTATTCCTTATTTCGGCGAAGTTAGTTTTATTTTATTTTTATAAAAAGAAAAAAGTAGATTTATCTGTGTGTGGTAAAACAACAAAATTTGAATCTTTGGAAAAAAGATTTATCAAAATATTAGTGATGGTGGGTTTGAATAAACCCCGTTAACTCAAGCAATTTAACACGCAATGACTTACGTGGTGAACACACATTAAAAATGAGCCCCGCTTCTTGTTTGTTTTGAATTTCGCGCAAAGCTACTCGAGGGCTATCTGCGCTAGCCGTCCCTAATTTAGCAGTGTAAGACTAGAGGGAAGGCAGCTGGTCTTCACCACCCACCGCTAACTCTTGGGCTACTCGTTTACCAACGAATAGTGGGATTGACCGTAACATTATAACGCCCCCACGGCTTAAAGGGCAAGCATGTTTGGCGTGACAAGGATTCGAACCCGCCACCCTCAGATTACGAGTCGAGTGCCTTAACCATCTGGCCATGCTGGGCCCATTTAGCAGTGTAAGACTAGAGGGAAAACAGCTGGTCATCATCACCCACCGCCAATTCTTGAGCTACTCCTTCACCAACGAATAGTGGGATTGACCGTCACATTATAACTTCCCTACGACTGAAAGGGCGAGCATGTTTGGTGCTACCGGGATTTGAACCCGCGACTCTCGAATTACGAGTCGAACACCTTAACACGCTTGGTCATGCCGGGCCCAGCCCCGCTTCAGTTACATGGTGAACACACATTAAAGGTGGGACCAGCGAAAGTTACGTGGACAGTTAAAGGCTTTTTCAGTTGATAAATATTTACAGATTTAAGTAATTAAAACACATTATGGTTTTATTACATGAAGTCAAATAATTCCCGTACATAGATAAATAAACCTCACATTTAAAAACATAATGAAAGTAAAGCCGTTTGGAGAGCTAGGCTTAAACCCCAGCAACTTCAAATCACTGTGACAACTGACGAACACATTAAAAAAATACTATAATTTCAAACCGAAAGAGTCACATTGAGAAGGCTTAACACGATCAGTGCTATTTGTGCTTTGCCCAGCACGGGTATCGAAACCTGGTGAGACCTAATGGTGAGCTACTGAAGGGAAGTGGTTAAGTCATTCGCAATCTGAGGGTCACGAGTTCGAATCTCATCCCCAAGCATGTTCATCACTTTTAGCCATTGGGTTGTTATAACATGATGGCCACTTCCAATACTCTTTATTAAAGAAAATCTCGAGAGTTGACGGTGAGCGCTGCTAATTGTATGCCTTTCTTCTATCAGTTCAGAAGTAGAGAAGACAATCAGTGCCAACCTTCATGTAGCTTTGTGCGAAATTTAATAAAGGTTCAACTGTATACTCTTAATAGCGGAGTTAAAATACATCTTTAACAAACGATGATTTCTTGTACATATAGAAAACATGAAAGCGATGGTTAAAAAATTATGGATGGAACAATTTTAAATATTTTTAGAAAGAGTTAAACTATGTGTTTATTACAGTTTATAACACAACAAACATAACACACATAATACATAAAAAGATTAAATATTCGTAAAACATTTAGCTCAAGCCTTCCGGGTCCGACATGGCCAGGTGGGTTAAGGCGTGCGACTCGTAATTTGAGGGTGGCGTGTTCGGATCCCCGTCGCACCAAACATGCTCGCCCTTTAAGCTGGGGGTGGGGTTATAATGTGACGGTCAATCCTACTATTCGTTGGTAAAAGAGTAGTCCAAGTGCTGGCGGTGAGTGGTGATGACCAGCTGCCTTCCCTCTAGTCTTACACTGCTAAATTAGGGACGGCTAGCGCAGATAGCCCTCGAGTAGCTTTGTGCGAAATTCAAAAAACAAACAAACACAAATAGAGTAGCCCAAGAGTGGGCAGTGGGTGGTGATGACTAGCTGCCTTACCTCTGGTCTTACTCTGCTAAATTAGGAACGGCTAGCGCAGATAGCCCTCGAGTAACTTTGCACGACATTCAAAAAACAAACAGTTAATTTCGTGTTTTGGTTAATGTGACTTTTACACCTAATTTAAGTAACTGTCCGTTTTTAGTGTCTCTTTCATTTTTCTGGCATTGAATCAGAAAGGTCGTAATTACGCTTTCCTCTGGTTCGCGCTGTCAAATATTGTGTAATCAATTTCAGTTTTAGTAACACGTGGCTTATTTGGTGAAGAAGTGAAACCGTGAGTTTGAATAGTGTTTCAGTCAAAACTGCCCTTATAATCTCTAGTACACACTGAAGTATATACGCTGATACACGTTGCTACTGGTTTATTTCGGTAATTATCTCCACAATCAGTCGGTATTCACAGTTCCTTAATGTTCTATAGACGGACCACGCTTCTGCTTCTGTAGAAAACCCTTCCTAATAAACGTAATAAAAGGCTTGCTGCAGAGGGTCATCTCGAAGCCAGACAGAAGATATGAGTTCTACGTATTCTTATAATAATAATGAAAGTTTACAGAGAAATATAACAAAATACAAAGGCTTGTGATATTGTATTTATCTGATAAACTTCTTTTTTGTAAATATTCAGATTCGTTTTATGTGAGATTCCAACAGACTATACTCTATTCTTTAAAAACGTTTTTATATAAAACTCTGTAAAAAGGGAAGGTAAACCGACTAAAAGCAACAAAATGATTTATATTAGTTTTTTCTATAAGTTTTACCTTCTTTTTCTCCTCAGGGTTTCTCTATTCGTTCCTTTTGTAAGACTTTCTGAAAGTTTGGTAAAAATATTCATGGAATATGAAAGTAGATATTTCTTGAAGAATTAATCTGTTTTCTACTTGAAAACGAACTTTTAAGTTCGTGCAGTGTTACACACGAAGAATGAGTTTTTTTTACTTGGGTTTTTATTTCGTGATGAATATTGAATTTGCGTTGCTTGGTTCACTTTGTGAGAAGCCTCGTTCCCTGCCAGATTTGGAACGAAGCTTTTCACACCGAAGCTTCCGGTGTTAAAATAGTTTTAGTATGCAGTACTGCGTAGTTGTTTTGCCATTTCCAATTCTCTGACTACGTCACTAAACGGTAGTTTCCTTAGCTCTTAAAGATCAGTTGAAGATATGTTCTTTGTAAGAAAGGCTTAGCAGTCTGTCACTCATCGTAAGAAAGGCTTAGCAGTCTGTCACTCATTGTAAGAAAGGCTTAGCAGTCTGTCACTCAATGTAAGAAAGGCTTAGCAGTCTGTCACTCATTGTAAGAAAGGCTTAGCAGTCTGTCACTCATTGTAAGAAAGGCTTAGCAGTCTGTCACTCATTGTAAGAAAGGCTTAGCAGTATGTCACTCATTGTAAGAAAGACTTAGCAGTCTGTCACTCATTGTAAGAAAGGCTTAGCAGTCTGTCACTCGTAAGAAAGGCTTAGTAGTCTGTCACTTGTAAGAAAGGCTTAGCAGTCTGTCACTCATTGTAAGAAAGGCTTAGTAGTCTGTTACTCATTGTAAGAAAGGCTTAGTAGTCTGTCACTCGTAAGAAAGGCTTAGTAGTCTGTCACTCGTAAGAAAGGCTTAGCAGTCTGTCACTCATTGTAAGAAAGGCTTAGCAGTCTGTCACTCGTAAGAAAGGCTTAGCCGTCTGTCACTCATTGTAAGAAAGGCTTAGCAGTCTGTCACTCATTGTAAGAAAGGCTTAGTAGTCTGTCACTCATTGTAAGAAAGGCTTAGTAGTCTGTCACTCATTGTAAGAAAGATTTAGCAGTCTGTCACTCATTGTAAGAAAGGCTTAGTAGTCTGTCACTCATTGTAAGAAAGGCTTAGCAGTCTGTCACTCATTGTAAGAAAGATTTAGCAGTCTGTCACTCATTGTAAGAAAGGCTTAGTAGTCTGTCACTCATTGTAAGAAAGGCTTAGTAGTCTGTCACTCATTGTAAGAAAGATTTCGCAGTCTGTTACATATTATGAAAAAGGCTTAGCAGTCTGTTACTTATGAGTATTTGAAATCTGTTCATCGTCGTGGATTTTTTACATAGTTAATGATTAGAATATCCAGCTGTGCATTAGATGGTCCACGGTTCGAGTCGCGACATGTTGCTGAATACGCTCCACACTTTTAGCTCTGGAGTATTATAAGTATAACAGTAATTTCTACTACTTTGTTAGGTGCTGGCATACAATATGCAGCGGGTCCTGTTCCGTGATTTGTTTTATCGTAGGGAGTCTAGTGTTCAGCACACCAAAATGCGCACTGAACGGGCAAAGGCTCGATCCGTGATAGTTTGCTAAATACGCTACGTACTTTTAACTTTGGGAAGATGTTATAATTGTAACAGTCATTCTTGCTATTCGATTAACAAATCCAAATTGGTGGGGTGCTTTCCTGAAACCTTAGCTGCTCTATGAGGGGGGCGGTCTTGTTTTTAAAACTTACACTGTTAGCCTCCCAGAAAATGTTAAACCAATAACCACACGACTTCTAGGAACATACTGCAAAGTAAATAATAGCGTAACACCATGAGGATAGGTTAACTCTGATACTCTAAAGAATTAAACAAAAATTAAATCGGTGAGAATGTGAGGTCGAAGTATACGAACGTCCACGTCTCTTAGCAATAGTACTAAACATAACTGCTACCAGATGGCGCTGCATTAAAATATCGCTATACCAAAATGCTTAGGTAACACCAACTTTAAAAAATTATGTTTCAACCTTGAGTTTGTTTGTTGTAAGAGATGTAACTACAATATTCGCCCTGTTTATTGCTAATCAAACCCTAACAACGTATCTACTACCTAAATCGAATATCAACCAGTTCTAGCTGTCATCTCGTGTCTTAAATGTTAACGCCGGATGTGAACTTTTTTTGTCCTTCTCGGACTATAAGTCTGAAGATTCGTGATTCGCTTCACTTCACCGCAGAATAGCTCTCCATGCTTGGAGACCGAGGTTCTGGTTATAAGAGTGACAGTTAAATCCCACCATTCGGTGAAACAAGAATTGACCAAGAGTTGGCGGTGGGTGCTGCTGATTAAAGCTCTCCCTTTAGTCTGTCAGTTCAAAACTAAGGATATCCACTCGAAGATAACATTTTTCTTGTGTCTTCATACTAAATTCGGAAACGAAAAGATTTCTCGTGATAATATTTAAGTTTTAATTTACAGAAGATCTAGAGGGCGTTTATTGTGCGTGTGTGTGTTTTAATTCATGGTCACACAAGTCGATATTATACCAATCCTGTTAAACTGATTCGTCTAAGTGTTATTCTGGTGAACCTTTACGATCCACTCTTTGTCACGTTGTAACATACATAGAGTTGCAAGAAGATATTTTAAAGAGGTAAAAAGTGTACAGATTACGTAGTCTGATATAAAATTTCTTGTTCAATTATCTTAAAAACGTACTAACACATGCTACTTTTCCCTAAGGCTCAGCTTAAACCTCCTGCACAGACCATAGACACGATTCTATTCTAAATATTTAATTTATCTGCCCCTGTATATCTCCTTTCTCCTCATGGCATGTTTCCCGAGCATCAAGACCATTACCCGTAAGTAGTTACTTCGTGGGTAATTCATAAAGAGAAACGAACTAATTAAAAGAACATGTGTATGTTTTTATTACATTAGCAGTTCCCCCCCATTTCTGATATTTAATAATTCATTGTTAATGCGTTATTTTTCATATTCTATTACTCAGTTTGTTCGATGTTAAAAATGTTCCCCTAAAAACTGTTCCGTTTTATGAAATCTGTTGAATTGAAGTAACAGAACAGGTCGCCGCTGCATTCGAGAAATTTTCCGAACACGTGGAGTTTTCGGATGGCCTTTAATTATCTTGAGAGTTTAGAAGTCTGTTTTCCACAGTATGGAAGTGTTTTCTCTACACCAACTTTTATACCACGTCGACTTCATTAGTGCTGTTACAAGATGTATCTTGGTTATGTAAGAGGTGTGTGCTATCAAAGTGTTGTTGTTAAAATTATCACTGACTCTTTCATGGACACTACCTAATCTCGTGATGGTTCTGCGGTAATGGGCTTATTATGCTAGAATTCAAAGTTCAATCCCCGCCATCACATTATACCTCTAGGCATTTCAAGGTGAATCTCGGCGCTTAAACCCCACCCCATCTCCCTTTTGGCGAAGTGGTAAACCGGATAGGTTTATAACACTAGTATTCGAATTTCGATCCCTCACGAAGCACTGTGCCAGTACAGGTTCTTGGTGTGCAGTTTACACACGTTATTCATTAATTAAATGTTGATGGAACTTTAAGTTCTGTTAACTTCCTTTCTCATTTTGATAAGGTGTTTAATGTCGGATTCTAGACTGAGATATTTAGAAAGTCTAGCCGAATTTCCAAATAGCCTGTAAACTGTGCAGCATATTCTGAATAAGGTAAAACACAGAAAGGTGTGAGCTAAAACCCCTCTAAAGTGACACACAAAAATGTCTGAGATAAAATCTCACTATGGTGACACACAGAAAGATGTGAACTAAAACTCTAATAAAGTGACACACAGAAAGGTGTTGAATATTGTATTTTCAGAACTTGCCTTTTAAACAATAATAAAACTTGTTTATTCTGTTGTTAAAGTTTCGGATCAAACTGGTTTCCTCGAATAAACTGTTTAACACTTAAGACATCAGATAATAATTATATTAACATACTGAGTGAAAATATAATAGTAATATGGATATAGTTTACGGTTTGTAATTTAATATCTTATTAGAATACGGTATAATATCAGTAAACATTGCCAGTTTGGTATCAGAATTAAAGTACGTTTCATCAGATGGAACTCGTTAGGTTGACTTTAGTAAAGTGGTAATTCAGTTATGATTTTCAGCTGTATTGTGCATGAGCTGGCTAAACATTGAACTATAAGTTTACACAGGAGGCTGTCTTCATTCAAGGATATACAATTGACTGTGTCTCCAGCAATGGCAAACAATAAACCTTCGAAGTTCTCGATTCGTTAAGACTGATATTAGGCTTAAGGGAACCACCACCAGTAAAGGTCTAACGACAAATGATCAAACTATACTTTACCAGAATAACAGCTTGGGTTTGTCAAAGATTAATTGTTTGTAGCCTTAATTATTATGTTAAATCCAAAATGGTGTTAACTCTACTGCGTGTAATTTATATTGTAGGCTTAGTTATTATGTTAAACCTAATATGATATTAACCCTACTACGTGTAATCTACAGTTATGGTCTTAATTATTATGTTAAATCCAAAATGGTGTTAACCCTACTGCGTGTAATTTATATTGTAGGCTTAGTTATTATGTTCAACCTAACACGATATTAACCCTACTACGTGTAATCTACAGTTGTGGTCTTAATTATTGTATAAAACTCAGCATGATTTTTAACCCTAATGTGAGTAATCTATAGCTTTAGCCATGCAAATAAAATGATTACGTCTACGAAGTTTATCATATTATAGAGGGAGCAAGAATGGGATGTTTGATACATCGAAAGTCCTAAATCTTGTTGTTGGTGGTGGTATTCAGGTACAAAACTTTACAATGAGCTATTAAAACCCGTATTTTGGTTTGTAAACCATCAAAGCTCATCTAATTCATTTTACTTTTAATATGGCGTGATTTTGTCAGCTTAGCTACTCGTACGAAATTTTTTTTCTAGACAAAATTTAAATTTTTTTAAATATCCTAACAACTAATTATTCACTAATTTCACTAATGGATTTATACGTGTTTACGATTCAGTATGATGACTGTTATAACACAAAAGGTTAAGATGCAGCTTCTAATCAGGCCGAATAGTCGTTATGTCACAGTTATTTTTCTTCTGCGTCAGCCACTTTAAAGAAACAAGTTATCAAAGAAGATAGTTACAATCCTGTTAACTCTGTATTTACTGATGGGTTTTATTACGAATATGAGTTCCGTGAAATCAATGACTCAGTTCTTAATGTAATAGTTACCATGTAGTAACGTTCAGTTCTTAATGTAATAGTTACTATGTAGTAACGTTCAGTTCTTAATGTTATAGGTACTATGTTGTAACGTTCAGTTCTGAATGTAATACTTAGTATGTAGTAATGTGCCCCTTGCTGGTACAGTGATAAATCTACGGATTTACAACGCTAAAATCAGAGGTTCGATTTCCTTCGGTGGACACAGCAGAGAACCCGATGTTGCTTTTCTATAAGAAAAACACACAAAACACATGTAGTAACGTTCAGTTTTGAATGTAATAGTATGTAGTAACGCTCATTTTCCAAATTTGGTTTGGATACGTTTTCTCAAATGTTGAAATAACACTGAAAACATTAGCACAGAAACCGGTGATCGTTACGTGAAAGAAAATGGTTTTATTGCTTACTCGATATGTGAAACCATAGCCCTAAAATAAAGTATTTCAAAGTCTACTCTTTATTTCTACTAGCTAGCTTCCTGTTCGAATGGGGCAGATTAGTCATTAGAAGCGAATAAAGTGTGGTACTTTGCGGGGAAGTATGCTTTGCATAGCACTCATATTTGCGATTCGTTCAATTTATAGACTGTAATTTAGGCGCGCTTGGGCCTTGTCATAAAAGGACTTCATAGTGTTTATTTAAGAGTCAGTAGTCTTAACGTCCTTATTATAAACGGCGTAACGGAAGTTACGTTTTTTTTCTGTTACCATCTTGTATTTTCTAACACCGTAGAAGTTGATTTATCAGAGCTCTAGGAACAACAGTTAAGCCTAAAATAAGTTTCACAAAACTTTAATATTCATCATGTTTCTGAAAAAGAATCGTGTATCACTTGATATCAGAGAACGTATCGTAAGCCTAGAGAAAAGGCTTACCCCTAGTCAATGTCGTAGAAAGAAAGTTCCACGTGGATGAAACAATCCAATTATTGAAACAATTCCAATTTCTCTAACTCCATTATTTATTTATTTTCAACGAAAATCCCAGGTTGCTCTTCCCTTTACTCTTCATTTCAAACTTCTGTATAAAATATATCTATGCATTGGAGCAGTAGTGAATAGGTAAGTGATTATTAGAGGTCGAATGGTTAGGAAGATAACTGGAAAAGTTTATGTTGCCAGACGACATCAAATCGAACTACAGAGGCCGCGAAGTTTACCATCCTTCATATCTATGTCTCGTGGATACAAATTGCAGCTACGTATATTACGCTATCAGTTCCCGCCAAATTGCCTAAACGTTTTATGAGTCGGTCCGGCATGGCCAGGCATTTAGGGCACTCGACTTGTGATCCGAGGGACGCGGGTTTGAATCCCCGTTACACCAAACGTGCTCTCCCTTTCAGTCGTGGGGGCGTTATAATATGACGCTCAATCCCACTATTCGTTGGTAAAAAGTAACCCAAGAATTAGCGATGAATGGTGATGACTAGCTGCCTTCTCTCTAGTCTTACACTGCTAAATTAGGGATGGATAACGCAGATAGCCATCGTCTAGCTTTGCGCGAAATTTAAAAATAAACAAACGTCGTATGAGACCAAGAGAATGTATGGGAAGAGAGCCCGTGATGGTCGGGGCTTCTGTTTTCAGCTCTCCACAAACTAAAAATCTAAGTAATTATTTTAATAAAACTACTTAAAAAAAAAGACTTCCGGGCATGGCTCAGTGATAAGCATACTATGAGTGCAAATCCAAGAGTTGGTGGTTCGCGTTCCGTTGCTGTTAAAATGTGCTCCGCTTTTTAAGGCCATGAGCGCATTATAAGTGTGGCAGCAAACACACCAAACTAAAAACGGAATTATTCAATTTTGTATTCCGTGTAATGTTTACACGCTTAATTTATTTTAAAAGTAAAAACCTAGTTTTTGTTCGTAATTTGAGCTTTAACATTGATTCACGTGCAAAACTTCGAGTACCCTCTTTGCCCCCTAGCGGCTAAGCTGAACGTCTCTTAGCTTATGACACTAAAAATCGTGCTCAGACACCCGTAATGGGCACATTCCAAATAGCCCATCGTGAAGCTTTGTACAAACAGAGAAATAAACAAGCAACCTTTTTGGTTGTCTGTAAGCTTGAAGTCTAAATTTTGGGGCTCGATCCCTTTGATGACGGACAATTCAAGCAACCCACTGTGCAGCATTTCCTCTGACGGAAACTTCTTCAGTTTTAGAATTTGATGACAAATTCTAAAGGAATGACTATTATAAATAAAAACAAACACCTTGATCTAACAACAACTTACACTAAAAAAAGCCTGCACGTACAGATATGAAAATGTTCGACTCACAAGAGTGTGGTTTGTTTGGGTTCCTCATAAGAAATCCAACAACAGGAAGATGAGAAAATATTTTCTGTACCAGATAATAACATTACGTTTTGGTCTGTTCTCATTTACTCTTCACCGGATGCGTGATGAGACGTGGCTGAAATAAACACGAGCGAGCACGTGGTTTGATACTCTGTTTCATTTTCTTATTAACAAACAACGATTCACCAGTGAACCCTGTGAGTGTCAGTTCGACACGGCTCTGCATGCAGATCGTGACTTTAAGAAAATATCGAACCGAAAATCACGTGCAGGTTTTCGAACGGAACGAAAAGGTTTGGTTGTCGTTCAGAATTATGTGATAAAAGTAAACGACGGTTGACGTAAAGGAAGTGGTTTAACAAAACCAGACACTTCTAGCAAGCTGCATCTTCAACTTAGTAGAAACTTTGTAACTTACGTGTTATGAATCAGTTACGCCCTGTAACGTTCAGAACTGAAAGATTTCATTAAGTTTTGTAATGCTTAGAAATGAGCAGATTGTATTACGATTTAAAATGTTCAAAACTGAACAGATCCCGTTAGGTCTTGTAATGCTTAGAACTGAACAGGCTCAGTTGGGTACTGTAATGTTCAGATCTGGACAGATTCCGTTAGGTCTTGTAATGCTTAGAACTGAACAGGTTCAGTTGGGTACTGTAATATTAACGTCTACAGTTTAAGTGGTCATAAGATAAAGTACATTATTAAGTCACATTATATCAGAATTCGACTAAACAGATAAATGTGAGATTTATTTGTGTAAGAGAGGTAAAAAATACCACACGAACCATAACAGTTTTCGAATACGAGTGCCTGGATCTGGAACCTTTATATCAGTTTCCTTAACGAGTCTCATTGGTCGAAAGACGGGGTATGAAACGTTTTGTGTTATTTTACCTTTGTTTCTACGATAGTAGTTCAAACCAATATAACTTCCGTGTTTTATAAATAAGAAATCATATTGTTACTTACACTAACAGTATTGGTTACTGTTTTGAATTAAGCACAAAGCTACACAATGGGCTCTCTGTGCTCTGCTCATCACGGGTATTGAAACCCGGATTTTAGTGTTGTAAGTCTGCAGACATACCGCTGAGCCACTGGGGGGGGGTAACAGTATAGTCGTTTGATTTAGTATATCAATTGGTATTGCTTTTCCTAATTTGTCCCTCGATGGGAGGGCAGTAAGTCTACGAATTTACAGTACTAAAATCAGAGATTCGATTCCGCTCGGTGGTCACAGCAGATAACCCGCCGTGGCTTTGCTATAAGAAAGCATTTTTTTAATTTTAATTTTCGAGATGGTCCACTTACAGTTCGAAGCTTCTCGTGGGTTTAGCGTCAGTTGCATTAACTTGGAGAATGGGGTTGGAAGCTTTGAAATAGGTTATTAATTTTGTAGTCACTTAAGAATGTTCGTGAGCGTGACTTTAAAAGTCGATTATGTTTATAAATCCATCTTTTTTTTTTAAGGGGGAAGGAATGAAAAATAGTTTGAACTGGTTTTCTTTGTTACTCAAGAGAACCAGCAATTTTCTCGCAAAGAGCAAACCAGTTTTCGTAAAGAAAGACTTATCTCTGTGAATGTGTCGGGAAGTTTCAGTTTGATGGAAATATGGAACCAGATAATCCTCGTGACATCTTTGATAATAGATGTTAAGTGATAGAAGTTTGACTGTCTTACAAACAGTATGTCAGCGGAAGAAAGTATCTACAGTCGTTTATCAACAAGTTATTTAACGATATGTGACAGTAGGACAGTATTGCATTACTGGATTCTACAGATCAGAGACAGATTGGTACTCCGTAGATGCGTGTATACATATATATAATAAACTTTAACTGTTAGCTTTTATATATATATATATAGCTCTAATTGTTAGTTTGGTATATATATATATATATAAACTTTAATAAACTTTAGTTGTTACCTTGATATATAAATATATATATATATCATCTGTTTCTTCGTACAAACATGGGTTGACGAAATAGATGGTATTAGCTATTCATATTTTAAGACGTCCCATCTACTGGTATCTCAAGACCATCATGGTCTTTACTTGGAAGAAATACTGGTTCTTTGAAGTAATACAAGTTTGAAAGCAGCTGAAACGTTATACAACTAATGAAAGAATGTTTGTTGAACAAACTACAAGACGAGCTTATCAGGAGGTCGTTGAATTTTTTATATGAAACTTAGTTTCTGAATATTAAAAATCAGTGTGTCCATTCAAGAAACAATGTAATTATTTTCATCATAAATGTTTTTAGTATAATTTATTTTAAGGAATACGTTTATTCTCGACTGTTTTGTGTTTAATCAAATTTCCAATTCATATCGAGTTTAACCATATTTCTAGTGGTTTAATCAAATTTTGTATTAGTTAAAAAAAAAACCGACACCAATCTTTGTTAGATTGCCCTGGGGAGGACCACAAGAACTAACGTAGCTGTTTCTTTTAGGTTTATAGGACAATTGTCATCACGGTTATATTTGTTAGCGTGCAAAGTTGGATCGCTGAAAATAGTTGTTTTTTATAATACGGGACAATGTACAAAAATATTATTTATAGCTCATATTTCTCGCTATAAATCATTCACCTCTAAGCCGTAAAGAAATCGGAAAAAAAATACTCTCAAAGACGTGTATAAACAGAAAACGAAAAGTAACTCCCAAGAAAAACATTTCAACGCAAAACACATAAGTTGCCGAGTGCAAAATAAGAACATAAAAGTGTAAAGTCACATATCTAAATAAATATAAACCAAAATATATCAGTGTTAACTTACGAGTTTACTTGTAATGCTGTTGTTCGACTTACCCTCGAGGTTAGAGGTAAGAAGAAGTGTCACTAATAAACATATATCAACGTTGTATTTCATTCTAGAAGAAGGTGCAGACGACCCGCTGTATGTTGTCAAGTCTATTCAATTAATCTTTCAGGCCTGAACCAACTTTGTAGCGAGTAATTATATTTCTCTCTCTTTTGTTTTCCTTTTCTTGCTCTTTAGGCGAGAAGGGTTTGTGTGACTCTTCGAAGATTGTATTTTTTTAAACCACAAACTAACTTGAGTCACTTATCGCTGGAAGTCAGTAGAATACAATAGCCACTGCGTGTAATGTCGAAAAGCGGTACCTCGCATATCGATCGCTGAAAATCTCCTAAAACGTAGGTGGCGCTACAGGGTATACCTTGTGTCGGAGTAATTCGAGAATCCGATTTAACCTGTGGCAGATTAGGATTAATAAATGTTTCATAAGATTTTTATTCCAGTTGTGTTGTTTTTATCAGAAGCCTTCTCTACGTTCTCTCTGTCTGCTGTTTTATGTCGACGAGTTTAGTTACGCGGAGTAATCTTCGATTACATTCATTGATGTTTTGAATTAAGCACAAAGCTAAACAATGGGCTATCTGTGCTCTACCCACCACGGGTATCGAAACCCGGTTTTAGCAAGTCCAAAGACATACCGCTGAGCCACTGGGGGGGGCTCGATTAGACTCAATAAACTACTTTATAATTTATTTCACTACTAAAATATCACTGTTGAAATCGTGAAATTAGATTTATTTCTTTTTATGCCCGCCCGAGTTGTTGAGGTCTGTGAAATACTGGACATTACCGTTTGTTCTCGTCTTAACAGAAGCCGAACAAACTATTTCCAGTGATGTATAAATTCATTTAATGAACAAGAACCGAACGCATCATGTTCTCAGAACCGACGAAACTGTTGAAAAATTGTTCATTTATATTTCAATAAAATTATTCTTATCTTGATAGTAGGTTTTATTGGTTGATATTTTAGGTTTATCTCACTAACTATCTCGATCGGGTGCAGCTTATATCTCGCATGCCAGGTTTTGAATCGAAGGGTCCGGGGTTCGAGCTGTTGACGCGTTTTAAAACAAACGACAGATGTTTTAATTCGGTTCATAACGTTGATAAAAGCCCTTTATAACTGTGTAAATTGTTAACTGTCTTTCATCTAGTCGGAAGTTCGAAATGAGAAAGAATGAAATGAAAAAATATTGTAACAAAGTAAGGAAATAATTTTGAAAATCCTGCGTTGTAACAAAGAAAGTTATATAGAAAACCTGTATTGTAACAAAGTAATACAGAAAACCTGCTTTCTAACAAACAAGGGAGACAGTGAACCTTGCATTGTAATAATTTAGGAAACAGAACAGTATAGCGATTGTAACAAACTTGGGGGTTAAATTAGCTCGTGTTACTTACTGTCTGTATGACTTTGATACACGCTTTACCTCAAACAAATAAAGCGTCCAATAAATTATTTTTTATTCCAGTGTGAGAGACGGCCAGTACTAGTTTTGAATTTCAACTTCAATAATTATTTATATAAAGTCGAATTTTATATTCGTCTTCTTTTAGTTGATCGCTGCTATATAAATAGTTGTCTTAAGTTTTAAAACTTGAAATCCATTCGAGATTTGGCCATAAGAAAAACGCGGAATATCTTGGCATCAGGTTTTACGGTAAACTGAAACTTTGTAAACAAAAGAACTGGATCAGTTTCTCTGTATGGCTGGTCGTTGAGAGGTTGTGAATCGGGAAATCCGTGGCTCGCGTCTCGTCGCTACAAATATCCTGAACTCGAACTTCTAGACCGTGGATGCGTTATAAGAGTGGTTGTCAGGTGTCACTATACTGTTACTAAGAGAGTATACTAACTGCTTGCGGTGGGCATTGTTAACTTGTTACCTTTGTTTTAGTCTGTCATTTGAAAGGTCGATACGGCTAGCACAGATAGCCATTGTGTGGCTTTTCGTGAATATCTGTGGTAAAAAACATTTTTCTTCTATTTCGATACTAATAAACGTGAATTATAAACGATTTAGTTTCTGTAGTAATGTTGTTAGTAAAAATCAGGACAGCAATAGAATGTTGGCAAAAGTAACGTCGTAAATACAAGACAGTACAACAACATCTACATAACTTACGTCGTACGTAGAAAACAGTACAACAACATCTACAGAACTAACGTCGTAAGTAGAAGACAGTAAAACAACATCTATAGAACTTACATCGTAAGTAGAAGACAGTACAACAACATCTATAGAACTTACGTCGTAAGTAGAAAACAGTACAACAACATCTATAGAACTTACGTCGTAAGTAGAAGACAGTACAACAACGTCTATAGAACTATAACGTCGTACGTAGAAAACAGTACAACATCTATAGAACTTACGTCGTAAGTAGAAAACAGTACAACAACATCTATAGAACTAAGGAAAAGACAATCTCTTAATGACACATCTCTCCCATAGCTGAATGAAACTTTGGACGTCCACTGAGAAAGGATTACGGTTCCGATACTGGCACGTATATAACATTGATATTCGAAGACTAGAATGATATTGTCTACTTACTAGAGATGTGGTATGCACGTGAAAAAGGAAGAAAGGACTAGAGTTTATTGCGCTGGAAATTCTGTTTTCTCGTCGATAGAGGTCTCCCGCGTAAAGGTCGTAACACCTAGGCGGCTAACCGTTAAGACTGGGAAGTTATAACCTTAAAATTCCTGGTTCGATCCTTGTTGCGTATGCAGACATGATTTGCTCTAAACACGTTGTAACGAATAATATATAAAACCTAACGTCGTTTTTTTTTAAAAATCTCTTCTTCTATTAACGTGTTTTGTTTAGTTTTTTGGGTCAATATAACGTTAATTTACACGGATGTTGTCAAGACCAAATAGTATAACTTGACCAATGCTTTTATATTACACCCTTGGAACCAAAATACGGGGTGTGTGGGCAATATATTTCTAATATTTTCTTTGGTAACCGCTGAACTATGCACGAGTTTTAGTTGGTTTAAGTAAGATAAACAAAAAATTGAACATATTGCTTATATGTCATATCTTATTTCTATAAGATCGTTTGCAGAAAGCCATGCAAAGGAAGGCAGCTAGTTAACGGTGCTCATCGCCAACTGTTTAGCTACCTATGTTTTCAAAATTAGGACAGAGGTTTGTGATAACGAGACGTGAACCATAATTACCCAGATTAGTCCGTGCACGAAAACCACTAGGCCACATCGGTCCATTTCTTACTTATAAATATAACCTCTAATATAAACTAATAAAATCGCATTTAACGCACGCGCTATATTTTTGTCACTCGAGAAATAAACATAGCATCAATTTTGAAAGTGGGAACTTGATACTGACACTGTCAGACAGACACTGTGAGTGATAGTTCTGGTACAACTAGATAAAACAGTGTATATATATTCGCGTTTTTCTTCATTGATTCATCCGAAAAACACTTTTACGCATTACGCACATATCAACTCGAAGGTTAGAAAGTGGATTATGGAAAACCGAACCATTCAAATCTCTTTTCACTCACAACGGCGAATTGTCGATTTTTGTAATAACACTTACTTAGGCCTAGCGAAAGGATAGAAAAGAAAAACAAACTAAAACCGACTCTGAGGAGCCTTGTGTAGAATTAAGATAACCGAGTTAATACAGAATGAATTGGGTATTTCTGGAAATTGAATTTCACAATAAAGTTTCGAGTCTTTCACATTTTACTGACAAGACAGAAGCGAGATTAATTCTGTCAAGTATTTCGCATGTCGTCGCTGTAGGTTTTTCGTGTCTTAAATAAACAGAATCATTTAGAACTAACTTCTCAAATTCCTAATAAACACAAAAATCATAAAAACAGGAGAGTTTGTTTTGTTTTTGAATTTCGCGCAAAGCTACTCGAGGGCTGTCTGCGCTAGCCGTCCCTAATTTTGCATTGTAAGACTGGAGGGAAGGCAGCTAGTCATCACCACCCACCACTAACTCTTGGACCACTCTTTTACCAACGAATAGTGGGATCGACTGTAACATTATAACGCCTTAACGGCTGAAAGGGCGAGCATGTTTGATGCGACCGGGATTCAAACCCGCGACCCTCGGATTACGAGTCGAACGCCTTAACATGCTTGGCCATGCCGGGCCATTCAGGAGAGAGATCCACACTCAAATGGAGACTCTGCTCATGCGCAGATCCATAAGTCGTTAGCCAATTAAATTGAAATTCCCTTCATGAAAAATAAAGTTTTTCAAAGATAAATATAATATATAAATATAAATATAATTGTATTTATAAAATCAGAACTTAAATCTTGACAAAATTATAGAGTTTTACTTTTGTTTAATGTGCGTAGACAAAATATTTCGCGTATAGGTTACAAATATTATTTTCTTTATTTGTAGCTCCATCTGGTGGCGATTTAAAAACTTTTCCTCTTTCTTTTTTTAAGGGTCTATAAACTAAAACTTTTATACTATTTTGCATCAATTAAGAGTCGAACTTTTCTCCCTTCTAACTTTGCTTTAAAGAAACGGAACTTAATCGATGCCTGTGGAGCAGAAATAATGGGTTTTCCTTGTATCACCCTCTGGTGATAAAAAGCGGAAACTAAATACACGAAGCTTGTGTTAACAACCCGGGAAAGAACTTTTATACCGCACAACAACGAGAAACAAAACTCGCAGAACGACAAAACCACGACGTGAATGATCGTTACATTTTCTTTCGTCTTGTATATGATAGTATTGGAACCTAAAAAGAGTTTACATTTTTTTTTTTTTACAACCTCAATGGAGTTTTTTCTTATATGGAATAATAAACACATTCAGAAGGAAAAATAAGTCGTAAAGTTTACAAAAAATCGCAAAATCATGTTATTATCACAGGAACTTCACGGTACAATACAGGTATATAGAGAGATGACTTTCGTTGTTTGTTTCTGAATTTCGCTCAAAGCTACACGAGAGCTAATCTGCGCTAGCTGTCTCTAATTGATTGAGCTGAACATCACTTACCTACGTGTTAAGGCTTATACGATTTTATATTTTAAAGTCTTGTACACCTACAGATGTTTGTTTTACTATTTTGAACACGATAACGTGTAACTAAAGTGTCAACTTTATTCTATAAATGTTTATATTGTGATTCAAAGACACTGGCGTATCTGCGGGTGTTTATATTGATTTTTAAGGACACTAGTGTTTATCTACAAATGTTTATATGTGTTTAAAGACAATTATGTGTATATACAAATGTTTATATTATTCTCTGAAGAGACTGGCGTGTATTTACTAATATTTATGTTTAAAAAACACTTTTGTGTATCTACAAATGTTTATATTATTAGCTGAAGGCACTGGTGTATATCTACATATGTTTATATTTCTGTTAAAAAGACGCCTGGTGTGTCTAAAAAGTGGTTTTCAAGTAAATAAAGAGCAGGATATTGTGAAGATAAAATTGTTTATGATAAATAATTCGTGAGTTTTTGCTGTAATTATTCTCTTAGAAATTCGGAAGTAATAAAACCAGAACTAATTTTTTGGCGTTTGACTTAGGACTTATATAATTTGGAGCTCAATTCATGCGTTATTTTCTAATCAGATAACCCTTTCTGGGTGCTTATAGAATTTCGCGTAAAGATACACGAGTACTGCGTGCGTTAGTCCTCCCTAATTTTAAAAGTAACAAGAAAGGAAAGCAGCTAGTGAATATTACCTTCCGGGCCCTGCGTGGCGTTTTACTCGTAATTCGAGGGTCGCGGGTTCGAATCCCGGTCGCACCCAAAATATGCTCGCCCTTTCATCCGTGGGGACGTTATTATGTGACGCTCAATCTCACTATTCGTTGGTAAAAGAGTAGCCCCTGAGTTCGCGGTGGGTGGTAATGACTAGCTGCTTTCCTTTTAGTCTTAAATTGCTAAATTAGGGACGGCTAGCGCAGATAGCTCTCGAGTAGCTATGTGCGAAATTCAAAACAAAACAAAATATTGCCTTCCGCCAACTCTTGCGACTCGTAGATTGCAAGTCCAACTTATAACCGCCAGGACATGGTAGGCCTTTCAGTTTGCAGCTTTACACTAAAACAGTTATAAAACATCTTAAAACTGCATTCAAAAGGACAAAACAAAAACTATTTTACCGATAGAATGAAACGCTGAAGCTAACGATAAATAAATGTTTCAGGGTCTAGTGTTTCTAGCGTCGTAACTCGTAGGTTGTAACTTTTATTGATTTAATAATAGAGAAAGACAAGCACAGGCCCTGTTGGGCATTAGTTTTGTTTTTGAGAAAGAATTGCATGTCATCAGTTCTATTGTTGAAAAAGTAACTTTACTACCAGAGACTTTTTTGAGTCCTAGTGTTTAGCCCCAAACTAATTCGACAAAAATAAAATACTGAAAACTCTATGGGAGGGGCACTTTCTATTAAAAGTCTTATTTACAACGTAATGACAGCTCGTGTTACTGTTCCACGAACACACAAATTAGTATTCGTTGTCGTTGATTTTACGGTCATCAAGGAAACTGAAAAGCACCACCTTCTTTTTAATACTTGTTATAAGGAGAAAAGCTATTAACGCATTAAGTACAATAATAATTAATTCGGCTTTTCCAGGCGATCAACAGCTGGCGCTGTCCGAAATGAATAATCAGTGTTAAATGGTGTGTGTAATTATATTTGGTTTCGGTTTCGGTTTCGGTTCTTCGTGATCAATACTCGTAGAAAGAAAGCAAAAAGTATTATGCAAGCCAAGTAATCGTGGAAAATATTTTTTTAAGAATGCACAACACAAAAAAAGTGTTTACTGGGCGACGTATTGTGCGTTTTTTTAAACATCTCATATGTGCGTCATCGGAGTTGTGTTAAATGTCGATATAGTTACGTCAAATAATTAATATAAAACTAATTTTTTTCAAAATTATTCTAAAAAAAAAGTCGATTGGTACAAATGAAACGAAACAGACTTAAGCCTTGTTATAAGTAAAATGATACAGACTCTGCAGTAGTATAGGAAAGAATTGCGACGTGGGGGGCAGTTAGATACACAGATTTTTGCAATGAAATTTTACGGGTGATATACGTAAAAGTGGGGACGCTACAGCACCCACAGTGCCCCCACTTTCGACACCTATTCTGCAAATCTTGATATGAATAAAACGTTACAAATCTTAGCTTTAACAGGAATAAAACAATGCAGAGTTAAGACTTGATATAAATAAAACTATATAATCTTAAGCCTAGATACGTATAAAATGATAAAAAGTTAAGCCTAAATATGGGTAAAAAGCGATACAGACTTAAGCCTAGATACGAATAAAAGAGTACGGAGTTAAACCTTGATATAAATAAAATATATAAGCTCAAGTCTTGATGAGTATAAAACGATTAAAACCTAAGCCTTAATACGGATAGAAAACGATACAGACTTACTTAAGCCTTGATATATTTGTTCATCATGTTAAGAACATAAAATAAAGACACGACTTCATATTCTTTGTTACAAATGAGTTTTTATTTCTTTTCTGACGTTGAAAAGAAAATAGTAAATTCTGTTTGTATTTATTGTTGTTGTTTTTTAAAATAAAACAATGAGAAATGATTATAGAACCTAAACAACTCACTTTGTTTAAGAAATAAATATTAACTTACTCATATTTATTTTACTACTGAATAATGTGTTTTTCCCTTTATTTGTTCTCCCGAGAGGGAAACATAGACCTCACAGAGATGTCACCTCTGTAACCATTCGCACCGTAATACAGTCGTGTGTTGTCTGTCTGTCAGTCAGTCAGTAGACACCAAATTAACCTAACGTAAGAGACGTCTAAAACTATTTATTTTCTCGTGACGTCAGCAAAACGTTTGCATGCCATGAATCACCGGCAGAATCATGTATTTTTCATTTTACAGTAATTTACGAGCGAATAATTCACTTTATGAAAAGGCACGATTAGCCAGGAAAAAGTGGAAAATATTTTGCTTTCAAGTAATAAGATTTCTCACACGTAACGTAATTACACTTGTATCTCAGTTGCGTTTTAAAAGTTTAAAAATATACGTCTTTGGTCACCGTTAAACCCTGACATCTTTTCTAAATTTCCCTGTGTTTATGAATAACTTGATTTTGTCAAGATACCAAAACCTTGCTTCAAAGACAACATATTCTACGTGGATTTGAAGAGAGGGAGAAAATAGACCAGCCGTACATCAAGGTCAGAAACGTTTTAGTTAACAGGGCGTTCTTGGGTAAGAGCACGTGGCAAGAAAAGTTCGAATCTTTAGATTTAATATAAAAATGATTAGGAGACGAAATCAATGACGAAATAGAAAGTAAGACGAAAAAAGTCAATCTGAAAGAAAGGGTGTACTAAATGTAGATGACGTTACAAGGTGACAACAGTGAATCTGAGAGAAAGGGTGTACTAAATGTAGATGACGTTACAAGGAGACAACAGTGAATCTGAGAGAAAGGGTGTACTAAATGTAGATGACGTAACAAGGTGAATACAGTGAATCTGAGAGAAAGGGTGTACTAAATGTAGATGACGTTACAAGGTGACAACAGTGAATCTGAGAGAAAGGGTGTACTAGATGTAGATGACCTTACAAGGTGACAACAGTGAATCTGAGAGAAAGGGTGTACTAAATGTAGATGACGTTACAAGGTGACAACAGTGAATCTGAGAGAAAGGGTGTACTAGATGTAGATGACCTTACAAGGTGACAACAGTGAATCTGAGAGAAAGGGTGTACTAGATGTAGATGACCTTACAAGGTGACAACAGTGAATCTGAGAGAAAGGGTGTACTAAATGTAGATGACGTTACAAGGTGACAACAGTGAATCTGAGAGAAAGGGCGTACTAAATGTAGATGACGTTACAAGGTTACAACAGTGAATCTGAGAGAAAGGGTGTACTAAATGTAAATGATATTTATTTGTGAAAATGGGACGCGAACTGGGATTCTTAGGTTATAATTACAGCATACTAAACAGTAGACCACTTTCCGTCCACGTCATCACAAACTAAACTACTTTTGTTTTATTGTTACAATTAGACTTAATAAATACCTATAATATCTGTTGTTCTTTCTTTCTTTATATTTCGGGAATTTTTGTCCTAAAGATGCTAAGGGATTTAACTCAGAAAATAATGTAATTTATATTTTTTTGCTTTGCACTAAAATTTGAAATTCGACTTCCAATAGTGCGTCACTGACCGAATAAGAACCAGTGCAAACTGATCTTGTATATCTAACCGTACCGTGTTCTTGGAGTTAGTTTCCACAACTGGCAACATATGTGTTTTATTTTTTTTCCTGACTGATTTAGGGGTTTCGAGATATCTACTAAAGAAAAACAAATCGAAATGTTCTAAAAAAATTACTTCATAAACCCGCGAGAAGGTCGCTGTTTTTCACTGAAGGATCTTTGTGTCTCCCAGCTGTTTCAGAATGCAGTAGAAACCAGATAAACATTTTCATATGTGTGATATTTATATACATGAAAAGTTTTTTTCCACTAACGCCCGAGCAGTGGGCGCACATGTGTGATAATGTGAAGAAATATGTTCGTTTATTCTTTTCCTCTCGGGGGTGGAAGTGTTTGACATGTCTGGATATGAATCTCGGAGTTCATGGTCCGTGTTACGTAGCAGCACACTCACACTTCTTACACTTCAGGGTAATATATGAATCTGTATATATACACTTACACAAAAGTCTGAGATTCGGGGTTATGTTGTTTGTTTGTTGAGCGCAAAGCTACACAGTGCTCTAACTGCACAGTGGCCAGGTTGTTAGGGCACTCAACTTGTAATCGGAAGATCACGGGTTCGAATCCCCGTCACACCAAACATGCTCGCCCTTTCAGCTGTGGGGGCATTATAATGTACGATCAGTCCCACTATTCGTTGGTAAAAGAGTAGTCCAAGGGTTGGCAGTGGGTTATGTTAACTACCTGCCATCCCTGTAGTCTTATATGCCCGGCATGGCCAGGTGGTTAAAGCACTGGACTCGTAATCCGAAATTCAAACCAAACCGAATCTAGGGACGGCTAGCGCATATAGAAGTCATGTGTCATTGCGCAAAATTCAAAACAAACAAATTAGCGCGTGCCACTGGTTGTTGCATCCTCTCAGTGGTTCAGCAGTATGTGTGCGGACTCACACCTCTAGAAACCGAGCTACGATACCCTTCGTGAGTAGAGCACAGATAGCTTCGTGCTTAACTCCAAAGCAAATCCACTGGTTACTCTGATGAAAAACTTCAATAAATCCAGTTTAAGAATACTTTCATAGCGAAAATTCATAAAGAATCCAGTTTAAAGACTTTGAACATTTCACGGAGCTGTATCTTTAACGCTAATTTCACTGAGCATTGATATGTGCTTTTAATGATTCATTTACCCAAAATGTACGGCGCTAAAATCATGCTTTTGACTCCTGTGGTTGACAGGTCATAGTGTATGTTTGCATTACAAACAAAACAGCTAGATTAATATGGAAAATATAACTGAAAGGTTATTCTGTTATTTTTTATGAGTTAATAAATTCGCAAACAGTGATATAAAATGCAGATATTAAAGAGTTAATCTCCCTTATTGTATACAAAAATGAACCGCACCAGAGTACAAGGCCCGGCATGGCCAGGTGGTTAAGGCACTCGTTTCGTAATCCGAAGGTCGTTGGTTCGAATCCCTGTCACACCAAACATGCTCGCCATTTCAGCCTTGGGGGCGTTATAATGCGACGGTCAATCCCAATATTCCCAAGAGTTGACGGTGGATGGTGATGATTAGCTGCCTTCCTTCCAGCCTTACACTGCTATATTAAGGACGGCTAGCGCAGATAGCCCTCGTGTAGCTTTGCGCGAAATTCAAACCAAACCAAAACCAGAGTACAATCACGTGTTGATAGCTAAAATTGAGACTGGCAGTCATCTAACTAATTATTACTGGCTTTAAAAGGACTGAATGTTATACTGTTCCCAACAGTATTGTGACAAACGCACTCATGGCTCCCAGAATAGAAATGCTAAATGGTTAAACGCTTAGAAATCAGAGTAACAGATGGAAACGACGTTTCGTGTTTTCCTAGAGCTGCATAACAACTCTTAACTTATTTATAACTCATGTCAGTGATACTCGACAATTCGGTAAAAATTATACCAATGACCTTGTTCTTTGCAAAGGTATAAACGTAGCCTCCAAAACTAAAAGGAAATCATCTTGACCTGAAGATATATATATATATATATAAACTTGATTTGATCATCTGACCAGAAACAATGGAATGTACAAAGATGGGGTACCTTCAATTTTACAAACAGTTTTATTTGTTGGTAGAGAGTAGAACAGTCGAGTTACATCATCTACAATCAAGCATGTTGAGGTGTCATACTAGTTCGAAAGAGTGACACAACTTTAATGGCGTCCTGACTGATGACTGGCACAAGTCCAATTCCTATTCGCAGTATTATTTCCTAGAATGACTTCTTAGCAAAAATTTATTGGTTGATTTCTGGTCACAGTTTATGTTTTAATAAGCTCTTTCTCGCCAAAGTTTATGTTTTAACAAGCTCTTTCTGGCCACAGTTTATGTTTTAACAAGCTCTTTCTGGTCACAGTTTATGTTTTAATAAGCTCTTTCTTGCCAAAGTTTAGGTTTTAACAAGCTCTTTTTGGCCACAGTTTATGTTTTAACAAGCTCTTTCTGGTCACAGTTTATGTTTTAACAAGCTCTTTCTGGCCACAGCTTATGTTTTAACAAGCTCTTTCTGGCCACAATTTATGTTTCAACAAGCTCTTTTTTGAACCAATTATCTATTCATACTCGCTTTTGATTAGATCTTAATTTAGTTTTAGTGTAGTTTAATTGCACAATACTGTAAGTTTCACAGGGTTTTAACGTAACAAAATGAGTGTTACTTTACTAAAGAGTAAGTATATGAAAGCTGTATTGCTCTACAGCTTAAATGGAAAATCTGTTGCACGACAGTGTACTCAAATAGAAGTGCTACTGCTACAGTATAACAATATGGAAGTTCTACTGGTATAGTGTAACAATATGGAAGTGCTACTGGTATAGTGTAAAAATATGGAAGTTGTACTGGTATAGTGTAACAATATGGGAGTTCTACTGGTATAGTGTAACAATATGGAAGTTGCTACTGGTATAGTGTAACAATATGGAAGTGCTACTGGTATAGTGTAACAATATGGAAGTGCTACTGGTATAGTGTAACAATATGGAATTTGCACTGGTATAGTGTAACAATATGGAATTTGCACTGGTATAGTGTAACAATATGGAAGTTCTAATAGTGTAACAATATGGAATACTGGTATAGTGTAACAATATGGAAGTTCTACTGGTATAGTGTAACAATATGGAAGTACTACTATAGTGTAACAATATGGAAGTTCTACTAGTATAGTGTAACAATATGGAAGTTCTACTCGTATAGTGTAACAATATGGATGTTCTACTGGTGTAGTGTAACAATATGTAAGTTCTACTGGTATAGTGTAACAATATGGAAGTGCTTCTGGTATAGTGTAACAATATGGAAGTTCTACTGGTATAGTGTAACAATATGTAAGTTCTACTCGTATAGTGTAACAATATGTAAGTTCTACTGGTATAGTGTAACAATATGGAAGTTCTACTAGTATAGTGTAACAATATGGAAGTTCTACTGGTATAGTGTAACAATATGTAAGTTCAACTGGTATAGTGTAACAATATGGAAGTTCTATTGGTATAGTGTAACAATATGTAAGTTCAACTTGTATAGTGTAACAATATGTAAGTGCAACTGGTATAGTGTAAGAATATGGAAGTTCTACTGGTATAGTGTAACAATATGGAAGTGCTACTGGTATAGTGTAACAATATGGAAGTGCTTCTGGTATAGTGTAACAATATGGAAGCGCTACTGGTATAGTGTAACAATATAGAAGTGCTTCTGGTATAGTGTAACAATATGGAAGTGCTTCTGGTATAGTGTAAAAATATGGAACTTGTACTGGCATAGTGTAACAATATGGAAGTGCTTCTGGTATAGTGTAACAATATTGAAGTTCTACTGATATAATGTAACAATATGGATGTGCTTCTGGTATAATGTAACAATATGGAAGTTCTACTGATATAGTGTAACAATATGGAAGTGTTCCTGGTATAGTGTAACAATATGGAAGTTCTACTGGTGTAGTGTAACAATATGGAAGTGCTTCTGGTATAGTGTAACAATATGGAAGTTGTACTGGTATAGTGTAACAATATGGAAGTTCTACTGGTATAGTGTACCAATATGGAAGTTCTACTGATATAGTGTAACAATATGGAAGTGCATCTAGTATAGTGTAACAATATGGAAGTTCTACTGGTGCAGTGTAACAATATGGAAGTGCTACTGGTATAGTGTAACAATATGGAAGTGCCACTGGTATGGTGAAACAATATGGAAGTTCTACTGGTGCAGTGTAACAATATGGAAGTGCTACTGGTATAGTGTAACAATATGGATGTGCCACTGGTATGGTGAAACAATATGGAAGTTCTACTTGTATAGTGTAACAATATGGAAGTGCTTCTGGTATAGTGTAACAAAATGGAAGTGCTTCTGGTATAGTGTAACAATATGGAAGTTCTACTGGTATAGTGTAACAATATGGAAGTTCTACTCATATAGTGTAACAATATGTAAGTTCTACTGGTATAGTGTAACAGTATGGAAGTGCTACTGGTATGGTGTAACAATATGGACGTTCTACTGGTATAGTGTAACAATATGGAAGTTGTACTGGTATAGTGTAACAATATGGAAGTTCTACTGGTATAGTGTAACAATATGGAAGTTCTACTCATATAGTGTAACAATATGTAAGTTCTACTGGTATAGTGTAACAGTATGGAAGTGTTACTGGTATGGTGTAACAATATGGACGTTCTACTGGTATAGTGTAACAATATAGACATGCTACTGGTACAGTGTATCAATATGGAAGTTGTACTGGTATAGTGTAAGAATATGGAAGTTCTACTGGTGTAGTGTAACAATATGGAAGTGCTACTGGTATAGTGTAACAATATGGAAATGCTACTGGTATTGTGCGATAATGTGGAATTTCTACCACAAATTAATTCAGTGTAACAGAATAATCTGTTTATTTGAATGTCCAAGTAGCCTCGTACTATCGACTCGTGTGTTTTTTTTAACATTTGTTGAAACAACAGTAAGATGACATCAGAGACTTAACGTAACCAGATGGTTCAACTTTATCATCTTAGTGGTTGTGTAAATATTGCTTGAAGGAAAGAGACAAAACCTGTTGCTCGAGAGTTACGTGGATCACAATATTGTTTGTATGTTGTAGATCTTAAAAAAAAAAAAACTTTTGTTGTCAGGTATAACAGTAAACGTTATCTCACAGGCGGGTTTCGATAACAGCACAGGATTTGGTTAATAACTGGAATATCCATGTCTTCATGAATTACGTGAGACAGACTTCATCAGTATAACAATGTATACTTTATCAGTATAACGATGAACACTTCATCAGTATAAAACGTATGCTTTTTCAGTATAACAATGCACACTTCATCAGTATAACAATGTAGACTTCATCAGTATAACGATATAGACTTTATCAGTGTAACAATGCACACTTCATCAGTGTAACAATATAGACTTCATCAGTATAACAATGTAGACTTTATCAGTATAACAATATGGACTTCATCAGTATAACAATGTATACTTTATCAGAATAACAATATGAACTTCATCAGTATAACAATGTATACTTTATCAGTATAACAATATGAACTTTATCAGTATAACAATGTGAACTTTATCAGTATAACAATATGAACTTTATCAGTATAACAATGTATACTTGATCAGTATAACAATATGAACTTATATCAGTATAACAATATAAACTTCATCAGTATAACAATGTATACCTTATCAGTGTAACAATATGAACTTCATCAGTATAACAATATGAACCTCATCAGTATAACAATGTATACTTTGTCAGTATAACAATATGAACTTTATCAGTATAACAATATGAACTTCATCAGTATAACAATATGAACTTCATCAGTATAACAATGTGATTTTTATCAGTATAACAATTTGAACTTCACCGGTGTAACATTGTAGACTTCATGTGTTTCGATACTTTCGTGCTGTCTGTAATTAGAAACTTTCAATTTTTAAATGTCACGTTAAATTAAGGTAGGCTACTGAAACATGAAGTATCGTTTGTGAAATGAAAGAACATATTTTCTGACAGTAAAGGGACTTTTGCCGCGAGAGAAATATGTCGTACGATAGAACGTGACAAGATAAATGATGTACGTTTTTCTGAGTTTCCTCTCTCGATACTTTCTTAACATTCCAGTCTCGAAAGTTAACATTGATTTCAACAAAATTAGAAGTTAGCCTGTATACTTGATTATTATAATTATTATTACTTATTACTGACAGTCACTAAACAGCGTAATTTTACTGTCCATACGGGTAATAAATAGCATGTTATTATTTATTATTGATTCAGTGAATTTTGTTTTGTAATTACAATAACAGAACAATTGTAGTCAGCAAAGAATATTTTCACTGTCGTCTAAAACGCCCCCTTTAGTGACTGTGTGGAAATTAGGTGAAATAAATCCACACGTACACACACAGCTATGGGTCTTATAATCCATATAATTTGAGGTTTGATTCCTGTGGGGTGTAGCTTTGTGTTTGAAAGAACAAGAACCTATACTGTGTATATTTGTTTAAAAAACTAATTAAAAAATCATATAATCACAGGATTATGAAATTCCTGTTATAAAATATAAACCAGAAATGGGACAATGTGAAGTTCGTTTTGTATTTTTCATGTATATTTATATAACGATATGTATTTTATATATCACTGATGCAGTATTATTGATATGTATTTCTTGTTTATGAAGATTAATTAGTCGGACATTGGAAACTCCATCACGGTTATATATAGTGACGTCATCCGTATAGGCACCTATTTTTTTATTTATCAACGTTTGTGTGGTTGTATAGTACATCGTCATCCGGGCAACTGACGACAACTAATGACATTTTTTAACAAAAGCTACTTTATCTTGGAGGATTTCTAGAGTTTCTCTGGTGTGTTGAATTGTCGGTGCTAACTGCTAATTCCTTCCGTTTATCAGTTTCATTGTTAGACACGCTCTCGTGCTTCACGTGACCATGCTTTCTAGAACAATGGTTTCTTTATGATTTTTGCGTTAAGTAAAAATCGTGTCTTCACTTGTCCTGAAAAGTATGACTCTGAAAATTAAAAATCAATTATCTACACTGTTATTGAGTTTTATTTAACAGATGGTAACACATACTATAGTTTGTTTCATTTAACAAATGTTAACTGTTATTGAGTTTTATTTAACAAATGGTAACACATACTATTATTAGTTTTATTTAACAAATGGTAACACATCCTATTATTAGTTTTATTTAACAAATGCTAATACATTCTATTATTAGTTTTATTTAACAAATGGTAATACATTCTATTATTAGTTTTATTTAACAAATGGTAACTGTTATTGAGTTTTATTTAACAAATGGTAACATACCATTATTAGTTTTATTTAACAAATGGTAACACATACTATTATTAGTTTTATTTAACAAATGGTAACACGTACTATTATTAGTTTTATTTAACAAATGGTAACACATTCTATTATTAGTTTTATTTAACAAATGGTAACACATACTATTATTAGTTTTATTTAACAAATGGTAACACATACTATTATTAGTTATATTTAACAAATGGTAACACATACTATTACTAGTTTTATTTAACAAATGGTAACACATACTATTATTAGTTTTATTTAACAAATGGTAACACATACTATTATTAGTTTTATTTAACAAATGGTAACACATACTTGTCTTAACAGAAAGAGCGGTTATTTAACTAACAGTTGTAATTATAACAACTCATCTATATATAATTATAAAGTATCCATGGGACAAATATTATGTATAATGATTGCATTTCTGTAAATTGCTTCTACCACATCATCCAGTCAGTACCAGCACATACTTCTATCTGTTTTTACTGTTGGAATGTTGGAGGTTAATTTTACCAGTATGGAAACGAAAATATTTGTCAAGAAATGCACACAGAAAATTCCAACTTGTTAACCACCCAGTTATGACTCGTTTGTATTATTTCACTGTTTTTATCATTTTTGTCACAAAGCTACACGAGCATGGCATGATCAGGTGGTTAGAGCGCTCGACTGGTAAAAGGAGGGTCCAGGGTTGGAATCCCCATCGCACCAAACATGCTTGTCCTTTCAGTCGTGGGGGCGTTATAATGTAACGGTCAATCCCACTATTCTTTGGTAAAAGCGTTGGCGGTGGGTGTGATGACTAGCTGCCTTCCCTCTAGTCGTACACTGCTAAATTAAGGACGGCTAGCGCAGATAGCCCTCGTGTAGCTTTGCGCGAAATTCAAAACAAACCAAACCTTGTCGGTCAACAGAGATATCGGTTTCATTGTCGAAATAAGTCAGCTATACCATTTAAAACACAGTATTTCCCAAGAAATAAACTGAATCAACATTGGCATTGTAAAATGTCCTGGAAAGTAGCTTTTAAACAGATAAAAATAATTGTAATAATGAACACGTTTCTTTTTTAAGTCACGTGTGAGTGTCGTACGACTACTCGGTAATCCGTTTCGGTCGATCTGTGAAAGTGAGTTACAGGCAGTCAGAAACCAAGGGATGAAATTCTTACCCACATTACAATAGGTTTAAGAAGTAAAGCACGGTTGATTAAGGTGTATTTCTTTGCGTATTAGTGACAGCTGTTTTAATAGTCGTATTTAAACGAAATGAGATGACAAAACAAAGTAGAAAAAGTCATGTCTATTTGAAACCAACTTGCTTCTTGGTGATCATTCAAGGACGTAACTGTAGTTGATGATTTTCTGGATCAACTCACTGACAATATGTTGTCCTTGGACTCATCTGATGCGTTCCCATGAACAACATTATACTTTAACATTCATGGATAAATTGATCCTTTCCAATTTTTTCGGCATTGATGTAACGTTAAAAACCGGGTTTCGATACCTGCAGTGGAAGTGAAAGAGATGGTACGTTGAAACTCTGTTCACTCTCTAGTTTTCAAGTAAATGGACCTTATAACCACCGTTCAGATTTTTACAGAAAACTAGTTACCTTTTCCAGGCCATCGTCTGTAGTTGCACACGTGGCTTTAAATTGCACAATACAAATATTTTCTAAACCCGTTTTTCCAGATGCTTATTTGTTTGTTTGTTTTTGAATTTCGCGCAAAGCTACACGATAGCTATCTGCGCTAACCGCTAAATTAGCAGTGTAAAACAAGAGGGAAGGCAGCTAGTCATCAACATCCACTGCCAACTCTTGGACTACTCTTTAACCAACTAATAGTGGGATTGACCGTACCATTATAATACCCCCACCGCTGAAAGGGTGAGCATGTTTGGTGTGACGGGGATTCGAACCCGCGACCCTCAGATTACGAGTCGAGTGCCTTAACCCATCTGGCCGTGCCGGGCCCTCTTCCAGAAGCACAGCGATAAATATCACGGCTAAAAACGCTTAAAACTGGGTTTACAAAGGCGTGTTTGGCATAGTACGAATAGCCCATCGTGTAGCTTCGTTAACTAAAACAAGGCCTAGCATGGCCAGATGATTAATGCACTCGACTTGTAGTCTGAGAGTAGGGGGTTCGAATTAGGAACGGCTAACGCAGATAGCCTTCGTGTAGATTTTCGCGAAAATAAAAAACAAACAAAAAATACAACCAGAAGATGAGTACCGTTATCCAAAATATGGGGTCGTTTTTCCCTCGGTCAATCTCACTAATCGTTGATAAAAGAGTAGCCCAAGAGTTGGCGGTGGGTGGAGATGACTAGTCGCCTTCTCTTTAGTTCTAAACTGCTATATTAGGGATGACTAACGAAGATAACCCTCGTGTAGCTTTGCGCGAAATTCAAAACAGACAAAATCACTGATTGTGAATTTGTCTAATCAACTGATTATAAATTTGTTAAATCCACCATCATATTTTTATAAAATCGCTGATCAAAATCTGGTAAAAACCACAGGTTACAGGTTCTGCATATTACACCTTCAAGCAACAAATCAAAATAAAACTTAGAGATAGATCAGTTCTCTTCTTCCTCCGTCTTTGGTTATCAAGGTTACGCATGATTTAGAGCAGAAGTCCATGTCCAAACTGTCCAATAAAATGAATGTAAGAAGCTGTTGATTAACAATCCACACGTGTTTATTCTCGGTGTTATTAAAGCTTGCTCTTCAGGGAATGGAATTGGGTTAGAAATGAAACACTCCACGTGTGGAATTTGAAGTTGACAGACAACATCACGAGAAGATGTAATACATTTTTCCTTTGTTTTTATTCTGTATCACTACCACGTTCCATATATTAAGTTGGAGATCTATTTGGACTGCATCTTCCTAAGACAGTTTTAAGACAACAGTTCGCACTACTGGTATAGATTTCGTATGGTTAAACCTGCGAAGATATCGATAAACGCGGTTGTATTTGAGATTCCACACTCGCAGCTCTCGATTGTGGCCGCGTTTCAACAATAATATTTGCTGTACACAACCAAACCGGTTTGACAAACTTCAAATTCTACCCTAAACACCTGTCATCAATTATAATAATGATAACCAGTTTGATCCGTTAACGACTTATACCATGAGCTCCAAACATCACCCAAAACCTTCTAAGACAGATGTGGTTTACCTAAGCCTACAGTTAAGTACAGTTGCACCTGCCTAAATTAAACAACAAAGTTCTTTTTCTTTTAGAATTTTCTGGACCTGTTTTATGTTACACATTATAGTCTGACAAAATATACAGGAATCTACACTAGTTTTTTCCAGAAGTTTCATCTTCATAGGGGTGGTAGCTTCGATTAAGGCATGCTAAATTTAATAAAAATATTTTGTGGCATACCACTCCATGGTCTCCTCCCAGCATCTCATGAAAACTCGGCCCAAAACACTACTCTTATTACTACAAAGTATTACTGTATTGGCCCGAATATAAGACGACGTATTTTTTTATTAGTAATTTGGCTGTGAATTATGTAGTCGTCTTATAATCGCGGCCGATCACACGCTCCTTCTTCTATTCTAGCCTATAGCATTCCTGAATCTCCAGATAACATTTGTCTACGCATGTGCGCCAGATTTTGCTCCAGATCATAACTGATTCTGGCAACTAATCTACTTTCAGGCTGTTCAGTTATAGCACTGAGTTTGCGGACCTAAAAACAAGGACATTATGACCCGTATTTTTTATTTTCCGTGGTTTTTTAAAAATAGGAATCGCCCTATAATCGGGCCAAAATGGCGTGTTAGGATAATTAAAAAGCATATTGTGAGATACAAAGTCATTAGAGCATTACATAACGTCTTTGTATCACACCTCCACTTCCACCAAAAGAACAACAATGCAAAATGCATTTTGGTTCCGTCCTCAAAATTAATTTATCTACATATACGATACTTTTCGTTTCTCCATTTTTCGCGCGTGTGATTTGCATAAAATTCCGAGATTTTTCTTCATGTATGACGACATAACATTTGGGAAACACGCACTCTACAGGTTTACCACAATAAAATTCGAGTTTCGATACCCGTAGGTGGACCTTTCAGTAGCAGACTTATGTCTGCAGACTTACATCGCTAGAAACTGTGTTTTGATACCTGTGATGGGTAGAACATAGATAACTCATTGTGTTGTTTTCTACTTAATTCTAAACAAATAAATAAACACGTATATGGTACACCACAAATAGCCCATTGTCGAGTCTAAAGAATAAAATACCAGGTGCAAACCCTCAGGATCCCCTTGGTGAGCGTACTTTTCAGGTCACTAGGTTCTTTTCTCTTGGAACTATGGCCAGGTAGTTAAGGCATTCGACTCGCAATCTGAGGATCCTGGTTTCGTATCCCCGTCACACAAAAGATATTCGTTCTTTCAGCCATGAAGGCGTTATAAATTGGTGGTCAGTTCCGATATTTGCTTACAAAAAGTAGCCCAAGAGTTGGCGGTGTGTGATGATCACTAGCTGCCTCCTCTCTAGTCTTAAACTGCTAAATTAGGGACGGCTATCGCAGATAATCCTCGTGTAGCTTTGCGCGCAATTCACAAACAAACAAAAGCTATGTAGGTCTCTCTCTCAGAGACACGCATACAGACAGGGTATTTTACTATTATAGATCAGAAACATTTAAACTGATATCACATACGCATAAAGATTTCTCATTTGTTTTTCAAACGTCTGACTAGTATGTGTTTTCTGTTTGCTGGTAGAAAGTTCCAGTAAATCTGTATGTTTGGTATGCCCTATTTTTGACGTAAGTATTTCAGAGTCACGATAATTAAAATTAAGACAACTTCCCTGGAGCCTCCCAACAAGGGGTGCTGTCCCCTGAAATCTTCAACCGAGGGGTAATATCATTTCTGAAATCTTCTTATCTTTACTTCATGCCCCCCGTGGCACAGCGGTATGTCTTCAGACGTACAATACTAGAATCCGGGCTTCGATACACGTTGCAGAGAGAACACAGATAGCCCATTTCGTTGCTTTGTGTTACACAGTTTCTTTACTTCATAGAATATTGTTTATCTTAGACTGCTCTGGCATAATTTAAAACCGGGGGTATGTTACAGTAATGTTATCGATTTAAACCAGAATAGGAACTGTGTTTGAATGCGCAAAACGCCCTCTTGAGAACAACAGTGTTTAACTTTTCTCTGATTCAGGATCTGGTGCTGGGATTCTAGTTTGACCAAAATGATCGAGTCACGCCCTTGTTCACGCCCTTCCTTTGCCCTAATATCTTGCAGATGAAACGTCATAAAAATAAATTATCCTTTGCGTTTTCATCCAAGCTGTTTTATCGAAGTATCTCTCAAGCCGTTTCCGTCCCCCGCTGGTACAGCGGTAAGTCTTTGGACTTACAATACTAAGATCAGTGGTTCGTTTCCCTTCGGTGGACTCAACAGCTGGCTCGATGTGGCTTTTCTATAAGAAACACACACACCACTCTTACATTTTTCCACGTGAAAACGTGTCGGTTGCAAAACAAAATATGGTGCAGTCCTTAAGACTGGACGGATGTTCAGTTCGGGTTGCCACTTACTTGTTGATGAATTTCTAATTTTCAATTCGCAAAAAAAAGGAAAAACCACTGAGAACACTCTGAACAGGTTTATATAACCAAAGCAAATTCTTAGTGCGGATTGGATATTGTCAACCCCAGTATTCGTAACATTTGTGTCAAATGTATAAGCGGTTCTCTTTTTGTTTTCATTTGAATTTCGCGCAAAGCTACTCGAGGGCTATCTGTGCTAGCCGTGCCTAATTTAGCAGTGTAATACTAGAGGGAAGGCAGCTAGTCATCACCACCCACCGCCAACTCTTGGGCTACTCTTTTATCGACAAATAATGGGATTGAGCGTCACATTATAACGCCCCCACGGCTAAAAGGGCGAGCATGTTTGGTGCAACCGAGATTCGAACCCGCAACCCTCGGATTACGAGTCGAACGCCTTAACACGCTTGGTCATACCGGGCCTTGAATAAATGAAACCTGAACTCCAGACCTTGTGTAGCCTAATAAAATGAAGTGTAGTTTTAAATATGCACTATATAAGCTCCACTGATAATAAAAGCACTTAACTTTTTTCTTCTCTGTACCCGCAATTTGTCACCATCGTTACGCCTTTGATTCTAAGTCCAGAAAGTAAGCTTATTATTTAATAAAAAGAATCTTCCGTTGGATCGACAGTAAGTTTGAGGACTTACAACGCTGAACTCTATAGAATCGAAACGATGGACTGTGTGATGTAGTTTTACTTCAAGACAAACAAACAATCAAATACCACAGCTGAGCGACAATAACGATTATAATTGATTTAGATGTAAGCCACGATAAATCCAGTAATAATTTTAAAATGGTCACAATTGTTTATTTCACTTTAGTTTTTATAGAAGGTCGAAAGGTTATTCCACAAAAGGCTATCTGTGCCCTGCCCACCACGTGTATCGAATCCCGACTTCTACTACTGTAAATCCGCAGACATACCACTCTAATGCCGCTGGGGAGTATTTCACCTTTGACCTGGTCAAAACTAGAAATCTATAACTAGCCTACTCCACTGTGCACCAAGATAGATACAAATATTCCATTGATTATTTCAATATACAGTGAGTGTTGCTTAGCAACAAGATTCAATCTCCGTAAAAAAAAAAAAAAAAATTAATTGATGGGGGTTACATAGAGAACAGTTTGTTGTTAAGCGGTCTACCAGCCACTAACCAGACTTTTAGCGTTATAAACTTCAGGCTTACCAATGAAACAATAGGGGAGGTTCTATTCTATATAGAACCAATATGACGTATTATTTTGACTCCCTTTCTATTAATAGGCATGCGTTTCAGATTTCTGTTAATGGAGTGAGTGTTAACAGAAATCTGAAAAATTAACAGAAACTCTAGTAAAATACCGAACTTGCCAACGTCTTACGATCAAGTCTGTTAACAACGACGTAACCGATCGAACGTATTTGTTAAAATAGTTATGAACCAGGTTGTCTTTAGATCTAGAACGTTGGTGGCTTGAAAGGCTTTAATAAAATATGTCTTCGATTATAAAACCTAAATTCAAAGTTAAATACCGTTACTGAAATTATCCAGCTAGTTACAGTTAAGATCTCCTATTTTAACTTACACAGAGACAGAAGGTTCACCTCCAAGGTTCAAGCCACATTCTCTTAAGAGTTAGTTGTTAAGAGTGAGTTTTGCACTAGTCAAAAGCATAAAAGTCATATATGATGCGTATATGAGCCCTCTGGTGGTGAATATATGAATATAAGTCAGTTGGTGTTTTCTTTGTTTGTTTCACAGTGCGCTGCCTTTTGCGCGGAATCGAACTCCAGATTTTTGTCTTTGTAAGTCTATTGTACATGGAATTCAGTAATTTAGGCGATAGGTGTCTCTCAATCCATTCGACTTCTCTTCTAGTGACTCAGCGGAATGTCTGCGGACTTATAACACCAAACAAAAACGGGATTTGGTAACCTATAATAGGCACTGCACAGATAGCTCGTTGTGTATCGTTTTGCTTAACAACAAGCTAACAAAGATATCAAAGCTAAGCAAAGTATAATTTTGTAGACATAAACTGAGCGCCTTCAAGTCTCGTTTAAACTCAACTCTGCACAGTTTGATAATCGTTAAGATACAGAAAAGGGTCAGTTTATAAGTTTACAGATATATGTTTTGTTTGGTTTTCACATCATGTTCGTTGTCACGTGCACAATGGGCTCTTTGTTCCTGTGCTCGCCACGGGTATCGAAACTAGACTTCTAGTGTCGTAAGTTTGTAGATTTACCGCTGAGCCACTTGAATAAAATCTTCACAGCCGATACGAGAGTGGTGAATGACACAGAAACCCCTGCTGCGACAATGACAAGTCTATGTACTTAGAACGTTAGAATACGGGGTTCGGTTCCCCGCGGTGGACACGGCAGATACCCAGTGTAACTTTTCTGTAAAGCAACTAAACAAACGAATTAATGAATGAAATAAAAAAAACTGTAGTCACATAAACCTTATTATCATTGAACGAATCCTCCTTTCGGTAGGATTCTTCCGAGACGTTAAGTCAAATAAAACTCTGAACAAACTAACAAAAGCTCCCGTTGCGTTTTAAAACTAATCTTGCTGTGGATCTAAACTAAGTTGAGGCTGCTCGTTTTGTGTACAGTACAAAGACTGAACCTCGAGTTTTAGTTTTATAAACCTTCAAATTTATCGCCGTAAGTTTACGGACTTAAAAGCGAGCACAGTGCAGATAGCCCACTGCCAACTGTTGGGCTACACCCTTTTATTAACACAAAATGGGATTGACCGTAACGCCTCCATGGCTCTAAAGGGTGAGGATGTTCGTTGTGACGCGGTTCGAACCCACGAATGTCAGATCATGCCGAGCCACTTCTTGGAAAGAAAAATAATTTAATAAACATATCCCAGCATGCCATAACAAATATTGGTACATTTAGCCAAGTTCACGTGTAACTGCAGGTTCGCAAAGTTATATGCGCACAAACACACATACGTTAACCTGACGGAGTGTAACTTGATTCACAGTGGCCACGGCTCGGTCAGATATGTCTTTAAAATATACGATTTGTCTCGAGGCGTGAGAAAGTTCTTCACGCAGAGCGATAAATAACGAACTTTCCACATCACGGACTCCAGTTTCAAACGATTTGATGTCAGTCGAAATATCATGTGTAAAACTTAAAAGGGACCAATCCAGTACAATAATTTATTAAAAGGGCTGAGACGTAACCTATTCTCAAAAACTAAGGGAAACTCTGTTTTCACTTAGGCCTAACATGACCAGGTGGGTCAAGGCGTTCGACTCGTTATCGGAGGGTCGCGAGTTCGGATCCCCGTCGCACCAAACATGCTCGCCATTTTAGCCGTGTGAGCGTTATAATGTGGCGGTGGGTGGTGATGACTACCTGCCTTCTCTTTAGTCTTACACTGCTAAATTAGAGACGGCTAGCGCAGATATCCCTCGAATAGCTTTGCGCGAAATTCAAAAAACAAAACAAACGTTCTTTACTTAAACCTTAATAATCGAATGAAAGCGAAACGCCTTTGCTGCTCAGCTCTTCGTGGGAGATGAACTGCGCAACGGCTCCTTTACCGAAGTACGATAAACCAATATGAATGAAACGCAATCAACAACAAAAGAAACGTATATTCCTGAAAACGAATCGTTTGTATAACTTAATTTGTTTTACAAATTAATCAGACTGATTACTTCGTCTTACTTGTTTATTAACGAAAACGTTCGCCTTTATATATAACACTATGTAACACAGATTTTTTCCTGGATAGTATGTGTTATTTCTTAATTGCTTATGTTGCAAAAGTACAGAAAATGACCATTATTCCCTTCAAACTTTGATTTTGTGACCTGGATAATAAAATTTACAAATTAACATATTTTCTATGTAAAAACGGGCAAAGTTGCACATTTTCATTTACATGAGGTCTGAATAAAACAACGTATGAATCAAGATTTACATGTATTTATACTGAAGTTATACATAAATGTTTAGAAGTGAGTAATTTTTTCAGATTTGCGACTGTAATGTAAATCACGTTCACGTATCAGCCCCCAAATATAGACTCCCTCATGTTTTCGTTATACGCTCCCAGGTCAGAAAAGCAAAGTTTGAAGAGAAAAATAAGTCTTTTTCCATTTACTTTAGGCATAAGTAACTGTGAAATAACATTTTCTGTCCAGGAAAAAGAAAAAGTAAAAATTTTCTTACGTAGTGTAATGTATATACAAGTAGAACGAAAAGACCAAACTCGTAAGGTTTGTTTGTTCATTTTTGAATTTCGCGCAAAGCTACACGAGGGCTATCTACGCTAGCCGCCCCTAATTTAGCAGTGTAAATCTAGAGGGAAGGCAGCTAGTCATCACCTACGAATAGTGGGAGTGACCGTAACATTATAACGCCCCCACGGCTGAAAGGGCGAGCATGTTTGGTGTGACGGGGATTCGAACCCGTAACCCTCAAACTCGTAAGAAAGGACAAGCAAATATTTTTGTATTACTTATAAAAACATCTCATCTTCGTTACTGAAAATACGTAAATGTCAAAACTGGTTAGTTGTAACCGAAATTTTTTTAAATAAAGGAATAAAAATCTAAATTATATCATCAAAATTATATCTAAGTTATCACGAAAAAATGGGACAAATACGTTTAACGAGAAACTATGCGGAAGTAAAAGTTAATATAAATCAACAGGTAAACACTTTAACTTTCGTTAGTTTGTTTAAAGAGATGACCAATGAGCCGACTGCACTGTCTCGACCACAGGGATTAAACCTTGAATTTGACGGTTAAAAGAAGGTTGCAGATATTTCTTGTTGCTGTTATCGTTACAACTTTTATTAAGCTTACTTTCTAAAATAGAAATAAGCAAATATAATTTTAAGGTAAATTTATTCATTTGTGACCTTAAGCCTAACCGAAACAGTATTCTTTTAGTTTGATCGTTTGAATGCGTCGAATAACGGGTTTGTTTCATTTCTTCTACGACACGAAACCCTCATAAAAACTATTAATGAGAAAGATATGAATAATTTAATCCCCCAGGGAGAGAGTGATAGGTTTCGCTAAAAATGCAGGGGTCGAATCACCTCGGTGGAAACAGCAGACAGTTCAAAGTAGCTTTTCTAAAAAAATAAATAAATAAATATAGGGGTCGCACTGAAAGTGAAAAGTTTTGCATTTAGGTTTTAGTTTCGTTTTCGCACGCTTTAGAGTACCCCAGCATGGCTATAGAGACAAATCTATACAAATCCAAATAGTTCAGTTTATATAGCATATCCAGCTACAACTTTGTAATCAGTGTGTACGTCAGACGTTACGTTATTTGGAATTTATTAAATAATGAATTTTTCGTCATCTTCTAATAACAACGTTTATTCTTCTTTGTCGCTAACCGCTAATATACCCTGGTGGTATATTGGTAAGTCTTCGGATTAACAATGCTAAAATTAGAAGTTCCATTTCTCTAAATGGACACAGCAGGTAGCCCGATTTGGCTTTTTTATTTAAAAAAACGCTAAGCGCAAGTCTAGACAATGTGCTATCTGTGCAGTACCTCCTACGGGTATCGAAACTTTGTTTCTAGCGTTATAAGTCTTCAGACTTGAGCCGCTGGGAGAGGATCGGGTGTCTGGTCTAAACGACCGTTATACAACTGATTTAGGCTTCGTGAAAAATCAATGAGTCAGTTTTTAATTTGGACTTTTTCTAGTGATAGAAGTAACGTGAACCTGTGTTAAATCAATATTTACGGACTCCATGACGGAAAACTGTATCCAATTTCAGGGTTGTTTTTTTCTCGGTATATTAAACAAAAAGAAGTGTTCGAACATTGTAATATTAGCAACGTGAATAAAAACACTTGTTAGATAACCTGTTTTATTTAGGCAAGTTCATTGTGTCATCTTTCTTTGTTTACAGCCAGAGATTACAGTTTCCAATTTAGAAGAAAAACATTGAAATAGAAGTGTTTTTACATGTTACGTTTGTTAAACGAAGTTTCTGAATACGTAAATAGACAACATAACTGTTAGATTAGACACTATTTGAATAAAACATATGTAAGAATGGTCTTTGCGGGCTTTTTCAAAATGTGGAAGACATGGATCCTGTGATATCAAGATACCATTTCCAGAAGGAAAGAAACACGAGAAAAGTAGATAAGGAGGGGGGTAGTCGAGTTTATTACAACTTTTTCCTTAAATCGCAGTTTTCCTTAAAGATTAATTAAGTGCGCGAAAACACATGACAGCGCGAATTTTGTTTCACGTACATCAAAACGGATTTATACAACTTGACAGTCCAGAATTTCTGAGTAATATAAATAAAACATATCAGAACTGGATCGACTTCTTCTGACGTATTGTCAGCTCCGTCAGATTGGCTCAGCGGTAAGCCTGTAGGTTTACAAGGCTAAAAAAATGGGTTTCGATGCCTGTGATGAGCAAAACGTAACTAGCCCACTGTATTTTTTAGGGCTTAGAGACAAACAAACAGGCATAATATCAGACTAAAGTATGGCAGGGTGTAACTAGCACACTGTATTGTTTAGGGCTTAAAGACAAACAAACAGGCATAATATCAGACAATAGTATTATGTAGAAAATGTATTAATTTTTATGAGGCATTTCACAAAATGAAGGTGTTACTTTCTTCCCACAAACCCCCCAGTGGCTCAGCGGTATGTCTGCGGATTTACAACGCTAAAAACCGGGTTTCGATACCCGTGATGGGCAGAGCTTTGTGCTTAATTTAAAACAACAACAAAAATTCTTCCCACAAATCAAATAATATATTTACGTACAGTTAGAGCTAATTTTGCAGAACTTATAGTTTATTTGTTGAATTTCGTGCAAAAAGATGCCGAAAATAAAATTACATTTGTCAACAATATGAGCTCGGATGTTTAAACAATGAAGATTTGGAGGTGCGAACTGCTTTCCTCAGGATCTCTAAGATGTGTCTTAAGCCTCGTTTTCTATCACAACAAAAGCAAAGGTGGAGAGAAAATAGCATTATTGTGTTTTTTTTTAAGTTATATTATTTAAAATAAATAAAATATATTTTCCATGATACAGCAGTTCAGCAAGAAGTCTGAGGGTTTATGACAATACATATCGAGTTTTGATACCTACTGTGAGATTAAAACAGGGACCTCATTATGTAGCTTTCTGCTTAAAAACAAACAAAATGGTTCTTATCAGATACGTTGCCATTTTGGTTTTGTTGATGAAAATGGAATTGGTTTAACCTTTAACTTTGTTTTTCGGCGCAGATAACATAGTTGTTCTGCGTGATAAAACAACTAAACGATAATTAACCTGTTTTAATAACCTTTCTTTACCAGTTTGACTCTCATAATGGAAGGTAAACTTTACAAAGCATTCCTATTTCAGTGTTTCGTGTTTTTTATTTTTAGATGTGTTTTTACAATGTCGTTAATCTGTTCCTCACAAGGTATTAGATCAAATTCATATTTTCATTGTATTTTATTGTTACTGAAACCATAATCAGCACATAGGTTAAACAATTTAAAATAGGGAAAGTTTGTTTGATTTTAATATTTCGCGCAAAGCTACACGAGGGCTATCTGCGCTAGTCGTCCCTAATTTAGCCGTGTAAAACTAGAGGGAAGGCAGCTGGTCATCCCAACCCACGGCCAATTCTTTGGCTACTCTTTTACCAACGAATAGTGGGATTGGCCGTCACACTATAACGCTCCCACGGCTAAAAGGGCGAGCATGTTTGGTGCGACAGGGATTCGAACCTGCAATCTTCGGATTACGAATCGAACATTGTTGTGAACTGACGTCATGTTAATCGAACTTCTCAAATTTTCTTGCTTCAAGTGAGCATTGTTACATTGTTACATCATAAAGTTTGTTGCTTTGTATACAATTCTATGAATCATTTGAGTAATGTATGTGTTAGCAACCGAGTTAATGCAAGTAAGTTAAGTTGTTTAAAGTAAAAGTTAAGTTAGACTGAGTGTCGGTTTAGCCAGGATGGACTATTTCTAAGGAGAATTTCACAGCTTGTATTGTAGTAACACAGATAGAAAGGAATAATTTGACTTGTCAAAGGGTGTTCTAAAGTACTTGAGCCTGCCTGTGATGGTTCTGACTAGAATTTAAAATAAAAGATATAGTTATTCAAACTTCTGGATACAGCTGTGATAAACTAAGTTGTAACTTTGACTTGTTTGAATGTATAATTTCACAACAAGTGAATTACGTGTCGTCTGTTTATCGTTGAAATTTATTACCAATAAGCTCCAGACATTGTAACAAATATATCTCTTCATTATAGTAAATAAGGTCAGATGTGACCATCATACCCAGAATGTGAATATATTGTAGGTTGTTTGGGTCTTCTCACTGTAAAAACGCGTTCCGCTCTTTAAGTACATGGATGTGTTATAAGGGTAACAGCCAAATCCCACAGATAAGAATAGCCCAAGAGTTGGCGATGGGTGCTTTTGAGTAGTTCCCTTCCGTCTAGTCTATTAGTTCAAAATAGGATTCGATACGTTGATATAGGTTCACCTACAGATAATTTCTAAAACAAAAAACAAGTACATTTTCTTAAAATACAAATTTTCGTTTCTTTTCAGAGCAACACCATCTGTATGCGCGTGCTACACAGGCATAATACGACCTCCAATTGTAACTCTCATACGATTCGTGCATCTACGTGTTACTCTAAATATATTTTATAGTTCACGTGATATTTAACCACTCCCTCCTTCCAAACTCCAACGTCACTATCCGCTGTAAGTTTCTGAGTTTATAACGCTAACATTCATGTTTCGATCCCTGCGGTGGTATAACACAGAGTAACTGTACGTGAGACAACTTACGGTTTCATTTCTTTCTTCCTTCAATAAATAATGTCTCTCGGGGTAGCTGTCTCCTTCAAATGTCTCAAATATTGCGAATCTTTCTCGGTACAAGTGTCAGGAGAACGAGATTAGGAGACAAGGAGAGTTCCTGGAATTTTAATGACGTAATTATTATGTTGCAACCGAAATTATTTATTTCTGAACCAATAAACTCCTCCAGAAATATCCCAAAGTTCTGGAACTTTCTTTTTGTCTCGTTTTATGTTTCGACGTTCATTTGTTTTATTTATATGAAGCAATATTTAATACCTTTTATAAAACAAAAAACAGAAATTTAAATAAATTGAAACAGCGAGAATATCATGTTTATGGATCTACACAATCCCATCAAACGTGCTCGCTTTTTAAGGCCCCGGCATGGCCAGGTGGGTTAAGGCTTAAGGAGTTCGACTCGTAATCTGAGGTGGTCGCAGGTTCGAATCCCCGTCGCACCAAACATGCTCGCACTTTCAGGCGTGGGGTCATTATAATGTATCGGTCAATCCCACTATTCGTTGGTAAAAGAGTAGCCCGAGAGTTGGCGGTGAGTGGTGATGACTAGCTGCCTTCCCTCTACTTTTACACTGCTAAATTAGGGAGGGCTATCGCAAATAGCCCTCGAGTAGCTTTGCGCGAAATTAAAACAAACAAACAAAGATTTACACACAGGAAAAGGAAAGGTGTTAGAAGTATGGATCTGCAGAAAGAAAATTTGGTTTCTTAATTTTTTTATTTTACTATTAAACTGTGACATTTGTGATACGTTCTAATACAGAAAGAGAAATCTAGTTTGTTTAGCACTCAGAATTAGTCAGTTCAAAACTCTTACTGAACTGGTTAGTTTAGTCCCTTAACAGACCTGGTTGATATAACACTCTTAACAAAATTAGTAGTTTGACACCGGAACTGATTTGGGCCCCCAGTGGCACAGCGGAATAACTATGAACTTACAACTACAACTCTAATATTTGGGTTTCGATAAATGTGGTGGGTAGAGCACAGACGTAACTATGTGCTTAATTACAAAAAAAAACGTACCGGATTTGATTAGTCAAAGCCTAACAGCTGCAGTTAATTCATTATTAACATATCTGATTAGTTTAACACAGATCTGGTTGTTTTTACTTAATAACAGATCTGATTAGTACTCTAAGAAATCTGATAAGTTTAACACTAGCAGATCAAGTTAGCATAACGTTTTAACATATATGGTGGGTTCAGCTAAGATCTTATTTGTTTAATACTATTATATTTGGTTAATTTAAAAGTAACATACCTGTAAGAAGCCTAACAAACTCGGTAAGTTTAACTCTCTAACAAGCCAGGTTATTTTAACACTGTATAAGAACTGGTTGGTTTAGCACTCTAACAGACCCATATACTTTAACACTGTAACAAGTTTAGTTACTTTAAGACTCTATCCAAACAAATCTGGTTACTTTAACACTAAGATATATTGTTATTTTAACACTGTAACAAATCTAATTAGTTTAATAATCTAGTCTACAGACCTAGTTAGTTTAACACTAAGATATATTGTTATTTTAACTGTAACAAAACTAATTAGTTTAATACTCTAGGCTACAGACCTAGCTAGTTTAATACTAAGATATATTGTTATTTTAACACTGTAACAAAACTAATTAGTTTAATACTCTAGGCTACAGACCTAGTTAGTTCAACACTAAGATATATTGTTATTTTAACACTGTAACAAATCTAAATAGTTTAATACTCTAGGCTACAGACCTAGTTAGTTTAACACTAAGATATATTGTTATTTTAACTGTTACAAAACTAATTAGTTTAATACTCTAGGCTACAGACCTAGTTAGTTTAACACTAAAATATATTGTTATTTTAATACTGTAACAAATCTAATTACTTTAATAGTCTAGGTTACAGACCTAGTTTGTTTAACACTAAGATATATTGTTATTTTAACTGTAACAAAACTAATTAGTTTAATACTCTAGGCTACAGACCTAGTTAGTTTAACACTAATATATATTGTTATTTTAACATTGTAACAAATCTAATTAGTTTAATTCTCTAGGCAACAGACCGAATTAGTTTAACACTAAGATATATTGTTATTTTAACACTCCAACAAATCTAAATAGTTTAATACTCTAGTCTACAGACCTAGTTAGTTTAACACTAAAATATATCGTTATTTTAACACTGTAACAAATCTAATTACTTTAATAGTCTATGCTACAGACCTAGTAAGTTTAACACTAAGATAGATTGTTATTTTAACACTGTAAGAAAACTCATTAGTTTAATACTCTAGGCTACAGACCTAGTTAGTTTAACATTAAGATATATTGCTATTTTAACACTGTAACAAAACTAATTAGTTTGATACTCTAGGCTACAGACCTAGTTAGTTTAACACTAAGATATATTGTTATTTTACACTGTAACAAATCTAATTAGTTTAATAATCTAGTCTACAGACCAAGTTAGTTCAACGCTAAAATATATTGTTATTTTAACATTGTAACAAATCTAATTAGTTTAATAATCTAGTCTACAGACCTAGTTAGTTTAACACTAAGATATATTGTTAATTTAACACTGTAACAAAACTAATTAGTTTGATACTCTGGGCTTAAGACCTAGGTAGTTTAACACTAAGATATATGGTTATTTTAACACTGTAACAAATCTAATTAGTTTAATACTCTAGGCTACAGACTTGGGTATTTAACACTAAGATATATTGTTATTTTAACATTGTAACAAATCTAATTAGTTTAATTCTCTAGGCAACAGACCGAATTAGTTTAACACTAAGATATATTGCTATTTTAACACTGTAACAAAACTTATTAGTTTAATACTCTAGGCTACAGACCAAGTTAGTTCAACACTAAGATATATTGTTATTTTAACACTGTGACAAAACTAATTAGTTTAATTCTCTAGGCTACAGACCTGGGTAGTTTAACACTAAGATATATTGTTATTTTACACTGTAACAAATCTAATTACTTTAATTCTCTGGGCTACAGACCTAATTAGTTTAACACTAAGATATATTGTTATTTTAACACTGTAACAAAACTAATTAGTTTAATACTCTAGGCTACAGACCTAGTTAGTTTAATAATCTAGTCTACAGACTAAGTTAGTTCAACGCTAAGATATATTGTTATTTTAACATTGTAACAAATTTAATTAGTTTAGTAATTTAGTCTTCAGACCTAGTTAGTTTAACACTAAGATATATTGTTATTTTAACATTGTAACAAATCTAATTAGTTTACTTCTCTAGGCAACAGACCGAATTAGTTTAACATTAAGATATATTGTTATTTTAACATTCTAACAAATCTAAATAGTTTAATACTCTAGGCTACAGACCTAGTTAGTTTAACACTAAGATATATTGTTATTTTAACTGTTACAAAACTAATTAGTTTAATACTCTAGGCTACAGACCTAGTTAGTTTAACACTAAAATATATTGTTATTTTAATACTGTAACAAATCTAATTACTTTAATAGTCTAGGTTACAGACCTAGTTTGTTTAACACTAAAATATATTGTTATTTTAACTGTAACAAAACTAATTAGTTTAATACTCTAGGCTACAGACCTAGTTAGTTTAACACTAATATATATTGTTATTTTAACATTGTAACAAATCTAATTAGTTTAATTCTCTAGGCAACAGACCGAATTAGTTTAACACTAAGATATATTGTTATTTTAACACTCCAACAAATCTAAATAGTTTAATACTCTAGTCTACAGACCTAGTTAGTTTAACACTAAAATATATCGTTATTTTAACACTGTAACAAATCTAATTACTTTAATAGTCTATGCTACAGACCTAGTAAGTTTAACACTAAGATAGATTGTTATTTTAACACTGTAAGAAAACTAATTAGTTTAATACTCTAGGCTACAGACCTAGTTAGTTTAACATTAAGATATATTGCTATTTTAACATTGTAACAAATCTAATTAGTTTACTTCTCTAGGCAACAGACCGAATTAGTTTAACATTAAGATATATTGTTATTTTAACACTGTAACAAAACTAATTAGTTTAATACTCTAGGCTACAGACCTAGTTAGTTTAACACTAAGATATATTGTTATTTTAACTGTAACAAAACTAATTAGTTTAATACTCTAGGCTACGGACCTAGTTAGTTTAACACTAAGATATATTGTTATTTTACACTGTAACAAATCTAATTAGTTTAATAATCTAGTCTACAGACCAAGTTAGTTCAACGCTAAAATATATTGTTATTTTAACATTGTAACAAATCTAATTAGTTTAATAATCTAGTTTACAGACCTAGTTAGTTTATCACTAAGATATATTGTTAATTTAACACTGTAACAAAACTAATTAGTTTGATACTCTAGGCTACAGACTTGGGTATTTAACACTAAGATATATTGTTATTTTAACATTGTAACAAATCTAATTAGTTTAATTCTCTAGGCAACAGACCGAATTAGTTTAACACTAAGATATATTGCTATTTTAACACTGTAACAAAACTAATTAGTTTAATACTCTAGGCTACAGACCAAGTTAGTTCAACACTAAGATATATTGTTATTTTACACTGTAACAAATCTAATTACTTTAATTCTCTAGGCTACAGACCTAGTTAGTTTAACACTAAGATATATTGTTATTTTAACACTGTTACAAAACTAATTAGTTTAATACTCTAGGCTACAGACCTAGTTAGTTTAATAATCTAGTCTACAGACTAAGTTAGTTCAACGCTAAGATATATTGTTATTTTACACTGTAACAAATCTAATTAGTTTAATAATCTAGTCTACAGACCAAGTTAGTTCAACGCTAAAATATATTGTTATTTTAACATTGTAACAAATTTAATTAGTTTAGTATTTTAGTCTTCAGACCTATTTAGTTTAACACTAAGATATATTGTTAATTTAACACTGTAACAAAACTAATTAGTTTACTCCTCTAGGCTACAGACCTGGTTAGTTTAACACTAAGATATATTGTTATTTTAACATTGTAACAAATCTAATTAGTTTAATACTCTAGGCTACAGACCTAGGTAGTTTAACACAAATATATATTGTTATTTTAACACTGTAACAAAACTAATTAGTTTAATACTCTAGGCTGCAGACCTAGTTAGTTTAACACTAAGATATATTGTTATTTTAACACTGTAACAAATCTATATAGTTTAATACTCTAGGCTACAGACTTAGTTAGTTTAACACTAAGATATATTGTTATTTTAACACTGTTACAAATCTAGTTAGTTTAACATTGTATCTAATCTTATTAATTTAACACTCTATCAGATCTAATTACTACAACATTATGAAAACTCTGGCTAGTTTAATATGAATAAGTCAACTGGTTTGTGTGATTTTACAACAGATCTCATTACACCAGTACACCTGACTAGTTTAACACTGAGAAGCCTGATTGACTAAGGTAATTAAAGTTCAAACTTTGTCAGTTTCTCGTATTGAACCAAAGTGTTTAATGGTTGAAATTTTCTAACCGCCAGTTTTTTGTTTCTTTATTTTTCAACAAAATCGTTATTGATTTGTTTGTTTAAAGTAAAGTTGCTCCATTAGCTCGTTATTCGCAAGAAGGATATTGGTTTCAAAGTGACAGCTTAAAGATCAAAAGAAAAAGATAACCGAGTATTTCTAAGAATAACTGTTAGCTCCCGCTATTTGACCGCATAAGACAATCATAAAAGTTAGCTGAGGGTGCTATTAACTAGCTGTACTCTACCATTTCAGAATAAGGGACAACTGTGTGTGGACAGCCCTAGAGTTCGGAAACAAACAATAAAACCTTGAAAATTAAAAGTTTTTCAAATACCGCCCAAGAAAATTAGTAATTGATATATTTCTGTTACTTACGAAAAATAAGTTTACAAGCACCTATTTGGTATTATACTAGTAAGCTCACACATCAGTATTAGAAACAAAAACTGATATTAAATACTAACTTTCTTCGTGATATAATTTAGGTTTTTATTCGTTTATTTAAAACATTTTCGGTTACAACTAACCAGTTTTGGCAATTACGTATTTTCAATAACGTAGATGAGATGTTTTCATAAGTAATACAAAAATATCTGCTTGTCCATCCTTACGCATTTGGCCCGCCATGGCCAGGCGGTTAAGGCACTCGACTCGTAATCCGAGGATTACGGGTTCGAATCCCCGTCCACCAAACATACTCGCCCTTTCAGCCGTGGGGGCGTTATAATGTTACGGTCAATCCCACTATTCGTTGGTAATAGAATAGCCCAAGAGGTGGCGGTGGGTGGTGATGACTAGCTGCCTTCCCTCTAGTCTTACACTGCTAAATTAGGGACAGCTAGTACAGATAGTCCTCGAATAGCTTTGCGCGAAATTCAAAAATAAACAAACAAACCTTACGAGTTTGGTATTTTCGTTCTACTTGTATATACATTACACTACGTAACAAAATGTTTACTTTTTCTTGTTCCTGGACAGAAAGTGTTATTTCACAGTTACTTATGCCTAAAGTAAGTGGAAAAGACCTATTTTTCTCTTCAAACTTTACTTTTGTGACCTGGGAGCGTAAAACGAAAACATGAGGGAGTCTATATTTGGGGGCTGATACGTGAACGTGATTTACATTACAGTCACAAATCTGAGAAAACTACTCACTTCTAAACATTTATGTATAGCTTCAGCATAAATACATGTAAATCTTGATTCATACGTTGTTTTATTCAGACCTCATGTAAATGAAAATGTGCAAATTTGCCCGTTTTTACATAGAAAATAGGTTAACTTGTAAATTTCATTATCCAGGTCACAAAATCAAAGTTTGAAGGGAATAATGGTCATTTTCTGTACTTTTGCAACATAAGCAATTAAGAAATAACACATACTATCCAGGAACAAATCTGTGTTACATAGTGTTATATATAAAGGAGGACGTTTTCGTTAATAAACAAGTAAGACGAAGTAATCAGTCTGATTAATTTGTAAAACAAATCAAGTAATACAAACGTTTCGTTTTCAGGAATATACGTTTCATTTGCTGTTGATTGCGTTTCATTTATATTGGTTTATCGTATTTCGGTAACGGAGTCGTTGCGCAGTTCATCTCTCACGAAGAGCTGAGCAGCAAAGGCGTTTCGCTTTCATTCGATTATTAAGGTATAAGTAAAGAACGTTTGTTTTGTTTTTTGAATTTCGCGCAAAGCTATTCGAGGACTATCTGTACTAGCTGTCCCTAATTTAGCAGTGTAAGACTAGAGGGAAGGCAGCTAGTCATCACCACCCACCGCCACATTATAACGCCCCCACGGCTGAAAGGGCGAGCATGTTTGGTGTGACGGGGATTCGATCCCGTAATCCTCATATTACGAGTGGAGTATCTTAACAACCTGGCCATGCCGGGCCTAAAATTGGTCTAAAGGCTTATATTGGTAATATATTTTGATACCCGCGGTGAGAACCACACAAATATTCTATTGTGTAACTTTTGAAATAAAGATAAACAATATTCAGATACCACGAGAAAGGCGATGTATATTAAGCGCTGTGAGGGTAATCATAAATCTATAATAGGGGGCGCTACTTTTGGAAGAAAATAGAAGTGATTGAGAAATCCAACTCTGCGCTCTCTCGGAAACAGTAACTGTTTTTCACTGAAGATGACACATTTTGTGCGTGTCTGAAGCTGTTTTTCTGTTTTCATCACTGAAGTTCGTTTCACATATTCACAAGTTTCATGTCCCAAGGAATGGAAATATTGTAATTTTCTTGTTTTTTCCTGGCAGCAGTGTATTGTAACAGCCTTGTGAACAACACAGACCAAAACAGTGTATTGTAACAGCCTTGTGAACAACACAGACCAAAACAGTGTATTGTAACAGCCTTGTGAACAACACAGACCAAAGCAGTGTATTGTAACAGCCTTGTGAACAACACAGACCAAAACAGTGTATTGTAACAGCCTTGTGAACAACACACACAGACCAAAACACAGACCAAAACAGTGTATTGTAACAGCCTTGTGAACAACACAGACCAAAGCAGTGTATTGTAACAGCCTTGTGAACAACACAGACCAAAGCAGTGTATTGTAACAGCCTTGTGAACAACACAAACCAAAGCAGTGTATTGTAACAGCCTTGTGAACAACACAGACCAAAGCAGTGTATTGTAACAGCCTTGTGAACAACACAGACCAAAGCAGTGTATTGTAACAGCCTTGTGAACAACACAGACCAAAGCAGTGTATTGTAACAGCCTTGTGAACAACACAGACCAAAACAGTGTATTGTAACAGCCTTGTGAACAACACAGACCAAAACAGTGTATTGTAACAGCCTTGTGAACAACACAGACCAAAGCAGTGTATTGTAACAGCCTTGTGAACAACACAGACCAAAACAGTGTATTGTAACAGCCTTGTGAACAACACAGACCAAAACAGTGTATTGTAACAGCCTTGTGAACAACACAGACCAAAACAGTGTATTGTAACAGCCTTGTGAACAACACAGACCAAAACATGTGTATTGTAACAGCCTTGTGAACAACACAGACCAAAACAGTGTATTGTAACAGCCTTGTGAACAACACAGACCAAAACAGTGTATTGTAACAGCCTTGTGAACAACACAGACCAAAGCAGTGTATTGTAACAGCCTTGTGAACAACACAGACCAAAACAACACAGACCAAAGCAGTGTATTGTAACAGCCTTGTGAACAACACAGACCAAAACAGTGTAACAACACAGACCAAAACAGTGTGTAACAGCCTTGTGAACAACACAGACCAAAACAGTGTATTGTAACAGCCTTGTGAACAGCCAAAACAGTGTATTGTAACAGCCTTGTGAACAACACAGACCAAAACAGTGTATTGTAACAGCCTTGTGAACAACACAGACCAAAGCAGTGTATTGTAACAGCCTTGTGAACAACACAGACCAAAACAGTGTATTGTAACAGCCTTGTGAACAACACAGACCAAAACAGTGTATTGTAACAGCCTTGTGAACAACACAAACCAAAACAGTGTATTGTAACAGCCTTGTGAACAACACAGACCAAAACAAAACAGTGTATTGTAACAGCCTTGTGAACAACACAGACCAAAACAGTGTATTGTAACAGCCTTGTGAACAACACAGACCAAAACAGTGTATTGTAACAGCCTTGTGAACAACACAGACCAAAACAGTGTATTGTAACAGCCTTGTGAACAACACAGACCAAAACAGTGTATTGTAACAGCCTTGTGAACAACACAGACCAAAACAGTGTATTGTAACAGCCTTGTGAACAACACAGACCAAAGCAGTGTATTGTAACAGCCTTGTGAACAACACAGACCAAAGCAGTGTATTGTAACAGCCTTGTGAACAACACAGACCAAAACAGTGTATTGTAACAGCCTTGTGAACAACACAGACCAAAGCAGTGTATTGTAACAGCCTTGTGAACAACACAGACCAAAACAGTTGTGAACAACACAGACCAAAACAGTGTATTGTAACAGCCTTGTGAACAACACAGACCAAAACAGTGTATTGTAACAGCCTTGTGAACAACACAGACCAAAACAGTGTATTGTAACAGCCTTGTGAACAACACAGACCAAAACAGTGTATTGTAACAGCCTTGTGAACAACACAGACCAAAGCAGTGTATTGTAACAGCCTTGTGAACAACACAGACCAAAACAGTGTATTGTAACAGCCTTGTGAACAACACAGACCAAAACAGTGTATTGTAACAGCCTTGTGAACAACACAGACCAAAACAGTGTATTGTAACAGCCTTGTGAACAACACAGACCAAAACAGTGTATTGTAACAGCCTTGTGAACAACACAGACCAAAACAGTGTATTGTAACAGCCTTGTGAACAACACAGACCAAAACAGTGTATTGTAACAGCCTTGTGAACAACACAGACCAAAACAGTGTATTGTAACAGCCTTGTGAACAACACAGACCAAAACAGTGTATTGTAACAGCCTTGTGAACAACACAGACCAAAACAGTGTATTGTAACAGCCTTGTGAACAACACAGACCAAAGCAGTGTATTGTAACAGCCTTGTGAACAACACAGACCAAAACAGTGTATTGTAACAGCCTTGTGAACAACACAGACCAAAACAGTGTATTGTAACAGCCTTGTGAACAACACAGACCAAAGCAGTGTATTGTAACAGCCTTGTGAACAACACAGACCAAAGCAGTGTATTGTAACAGCCTTGTGAACAACACAGACCAAAGCAGTGTATTGTAACAGCCTTGTGAACAACACAGACCAAAACAGTGTATTGTAACAGCCTTGTGAACAACACAAACCAAAGCAGTGTATTGTAACAGCCTTGTGAACAACACAGACCAAAACAGTGTATTGTAACAGCCTTGTGAACAACACAGACCAAAGCAGTGTATTGTAACAGCCTTGTGAACAACACATTGAACCAAACAACAGTGTATTGTAACAGCCTTGTGAACAACACAGACCAAAGCAGTGTATTGTAACAGCCTTGTGAACAACACAGACCAAAACAGTGTATTGTAACAGCCTTGTGAACAACACAGACCAAAACAGTGTATTGTAACAGCCTTGTGAACAACACAGACCAAAACAGTGTATTGTAACAGCCTTGTGAACAACACAGACCAAAACAGTGTATTGTAACAGCCTTGTGAACAACACAGACCAAAACAGTGTATTGTAACAGCCTTGTGAACAACACAGACCAAAACAGTGTATTGTAACAGCCTTGTGAACAACACAGACCAAAACAGTGTATTGTAACAGCCTTGTGAACAACACAGACCAAAACACAGACAGTGTATTGTAACAGCCTTGTGAACAACACAGACCAAAACAGTGTATTGTAACAGCCTTGTGAACAACACAGACCAAAGCAGTGTATTGTAACAGCCTTGTGAACAACACAGACCAAAACAGTGTATTGTAACAGCCTTGTGAACAACACAGACCAAAGCAGTGTATTGTAACAGCCTTGTGAACAACACAGACCAAAGCAGTGTATTGTAACAGCCTTGTGAACAACACAGACCAAAACAGTGTATTGTAACAGCCTTGTGAACAACACAGACCAAAACAGTGTATTGTAACAGCCTTGTGAACAACACAGACCAAAACAGCAGTGTATTGTAACAGCCTTGTGAACAACACAGACCAAAACAGTGTATTGTAACAGCCTTGTGAACAACACAGACCAAAGCAGTGTATTGTAACAGCCTTGTGAACAACACAGACCAAAACAGTGTATTGTAACAGCCTTGTGAACAACACAGACCAAAACAGTGTATTGTAACAGCCTTGTGAACAACACAGACCAAAGCAGTGTATTGTAACAGCCTTGTGAACAACACAGACCAAAGCAGTGTATTGTAACAGCCTTGTGAACAACACAGACCAAAACAGTGTATTGTAACAGCCTTGTGAACAACACAGACCAAAACAGTGTATTGTAACAGCCTTGTGAACAACACAGACCAAAACAGTGTATTGTAACAGCCTTGTGAACAACACAGACCAAAACAGTGTATTGTAACAGCCTTGTGAACAACACAGACCAAAGCAGTGTATTGTAACAGCCTTGTGAACAACACAGACCAAAAGCAGTGTATTGTAACAGCCTTGTGAACAACACAGACCAAAAGCAGTGTATTGTAACAGCCTTGTAACAACACAGACCAAAGCAGTGTATTGTAACAGCCTTGTGAACAACACAGACCAAAACAGTGTATTGTAACAGCCTTGTGAACAACACAGACCAAAACAGTGTATTGTAACAGCCTTGTGAACAACACAGACCAAAACAGTGTATTGTAACAGCCATGTGAACAACACAGACCAAAACAACCTTGTGAACAGCACAAACCAAAGCAGTGTATTGTAACAGCCTTGTGAACAACACAGACCAAAGCAGTGTATTGTAACAGCCTTGTGAACAACACAGACCAAAGCAGTGTATTGTAACAGCCTTGTGAACAACACAGACCAAAACAGTGTATTGTAACAGCCTTGTGAACAACACAGACCAAAACAGTGTATTGTAACAGCCTTGTGAACAACACAGACCAAAACAGTGTATTGTAACAGCCTTGTGAACAACACAGACCAAAGCAGTGTATTGTAACAGCCTTGTGAACAACACAGACCAAAGCAGTGTATTGTAACAGCCTTGTGAACAACACAAACAGAGTATTGTAACAGCCTTGTGAACAACAGTGTATTGTAACAGCCTTGTGAACAACACAGACCAAAACACAGCAAAACACAGACCAAAGCAGTGTATTGTAACAGCCTTGTGAACAACACAGACCAAAACAGTGTATTGTAACAGCCTTGTGAACAACACAGACCAAAACAGTGTATTGTAACAGCCTTGTGAACAACACAGACCAAAACAGTGTATTGTAACAGCCTTGTGAACAACACAGACCAAAACAGTGTATTGTAACAGCCTTGTGAACAACAACACAGACCAAAACAGTGTATTGTAACAGCCTTGTGAACAACACAGACCAAAACAGTGTATTGTAACAGCCTTGTGAACAACACAGACCAAAGCAGTGTATTGTAACAGCCTTGTGAACAACACAGACCAAAGCAGTGTATTGTAACAGCCTTGTGAACAACACAGACCAAAACAGTGTATTGTAACAGCCTTGTGAACAACACACAGACCAAAACAGTGTATTGTAACAGCCTTGTGAACAACACAGACCAAAACAGTGTATTGTAACAGCCTTGTGAACAACACAGACCAAAACAGTGTATTGTAACAGCCTTGTGAACAACACAGACCAAAACAGTGTATTGTAACAGCCTTGTGAACAACACAGACCAAAACAGTGTATTGTAACAGCCTTGTGAACAACACAGACCAAAACAGTGTATTGTAACAGCCTTGTGAACAACACAGAACCAAAAAAACAGTGTATTGTAACAGCCTTGTGAACAACACAGACCAAAAACACAGTGTATTGTAACAGCCTTGTGAACAACACAGACCAAAACAGTGTATTGTAACAGCCTTGTGAACAACACAGACCAAAACAGTGTATTGTAACAGCCTTGTGAACAACACAGACCAAAACAGTGTATTGTAACAGCCTTGTGAACAACACAGACCAAAACAGTGTATTGTAACAGCCTTGTGAACAACACAGACCAAAACAGTGTATTGTAACAGCCTTGTGAACAACACAGACCAAAACAGTGTATTGTAACAGCCTTGTGAACAACACAGACCAAAACAGTGTATTGTAACAGCCTTGTGAACAACACAGACCAAAACAGTGTATTGTAACAGCCTTGTGAACAACACAGACCAAAACAGTGTATTGTAACAGCCTTGTGAACAACACAGACCAAAACAGTGTATTGTAACAGCCTTGTGAACAACACAGACCAAAACAGTGTATTGTAACAGCCTTGTGAACAACACAGACCAAAACAGTGTATTGTAACAGCCTTGTGAACAACACAGACCAAAACAGTGTATTGTAACAGCCTTGTGAACAACACAGACCAAAACAGTGTATTGTAACAGCCTTGTGAACAACACAACACAGACCAAAACAGTGTATTGTAACAGCCTTGTGAACAACACAGACCAAAACAGTGTATTGTAACAGCCTTGTGAACAACACAGACCAAAGCAGTGTATTGTAACAGCCTTGTGAACAACACAGACCAAAACAGTGTATTGTAACAGCCTTGTGAACAACACAGACCAAAACAGTGTATTGTAACAGCCTTGTGAACAACACAGACCAAAACAGTGTATTGTAACAGCCTTGTGAACAACACAGACCAAAACAGTGTATTGTAACAGCCTTGTGAACAACACAGACCAAAGCAGTGTATTGTAACAGCCTTGTGAACAACACAGACCAAAACAGTGTATTGTAACAGCCTTGTGAACAACACAGACCAAAGCAGTGTATTGTAACAGCCTTGTGAACAACACAGACCAAAACAGTGTATTGTAACAGCCTTGTGAACAACACAGACCAAAACAGTGTATTGTAACAGCCTTGTGAACAACACAGACCAAAACAGTGTATTGTAACAGCCTTGTGAACAACACAGACCAAAACAGTGAACAACAGCAGTGAACAAACAGACAAAACAGTGTATTGTAACAGCCTTGTGAACAACACAGACCAAAACAGTGTATTGTAACAGCCTTGTGAACAACACAGACCAAAACAGTGTATTGTAACAGCCTTGTGAACAACACAGACCAAAACAGTGTATTGTAACAGCCTTGTGAACACACAGACCAAAACAGTGTATTGTAACAGCCTTGTGAACAACACAGACCAAAACAGTGTATTGTAACAGCCTTGTGAACAACACAAACCAAAGCAGTGTATTGTAACAGCCTTGTGAACAACACAGACCAAAACAGTGTATTGTAACAGCCTTGTGAACAACACAGACCAAAACAGTGTATTGTAACAGCCTTGTGAACAACACAGACCAAAACAGTGTATTGTAACAGCCTTGTGAACAACACAGACCAAAACAGTGTATTGTAACAGCCTTGTGAACAACACAGACCAAAACAGTGTATTGTAACAGCCTTGTGAACAACACAGACCAAAACAGTGTATTGTAACAGCCTTGTGAACAACACAGACCAAAACAGTGTATTGTAACAGCCTTGTGAACAACACAGCCTTGTGAACCAAAACAGACCAAAACAGTGTATTGTAACAGCCTTGTGAACAACACAGACCAAAACAGTGTATTGTAACAGCCTTGTGAACAACACAGACCAAAACAGTGTATTGTAACAGCCTTGTGAACAACACAGACCAAAACAGTGTATTGTAACAGCCTTGTGAACAACACAGACCAAAGCAGTGTATTGTAACAGCCTTGTGAACAACACAGACCAAAACAGTGTATTGTAACAGCCTTGTGAACAACACAGACCAAAACAGTGTATTGTAACAGCCTTGTGAACAACACAGACCAAAACAGTGTATTGTAACAGCCTTGTGAACAACACAGACCAAAACAGTGTATTGTAACAGCCTTGTGAACAACACAGACCAAAACAGTGTATTGTAACAGCCTTGTGAACAACACAGACCAAAACAGTGTATTGTAACAGCCTTGTGAACAACACAGACCAAAACAGTGTATTGTAACAGCCTTGTGAACAACACAGACCAAAACAGTGTATTGTAACAGCCTTGTGAACAACACAGACCAAAACAGTGTATTGTAACAGCCTTGTGAACAACACAGACCAAAACAGTGTATTGTAACAGCCTTGTGAACAACACAGACCAAAACAGTGTATTGTAACAGCCTTGTGAACAACACAGACCAAAACAGTGTATTGTAACAGCCTTGTGAACAACACAGACCAAAACAGTGTATTGTAACAGCCTTGTGAACAACACAGACCAAAACAGTGTATTGTAACAGCCTTGTGAACAACACAGACCAAAACAGTGTATTGTAACAGCCTTGTGAACAACACAGACCAAAACAGTGTATTGTAACAGCCTTGTGAACAACACAGACCAAAACAGTGTATTGTAACAGCCTTGTGAACAACACAGACCAAAACACAGTGTATTGTAACAGCCTTGTGAACAACACAGACCAAAACAGTGTATTGTAACAGCCTTGTGAACAACACAGACCAAAACAGTGTATTGTAACAGCCTTGTGAACAACACAGACCAAAACAGTGTATTGTAACAGCCTTGTGAACAACACAGACCAAAACAGTGTATTGTAACAGCCTTGTGAACAACACAGACCAAAACAGTGTATTGTAACAGCCTTGTGAACAACACAGACCAAAACAGTGTATTGTAACAGCCTTGTGAACAACACAGACCAAAGCAGTGTATTGTAACAGCCTTGTGAACAACACAGACCAAAACAGTGTATTGTAACAGCCTTGTGAACAACACAGACCAAAGCAGTGTATTGTAACAGCCTTGTGAACAACACAGACCAAAACAGTGTATTGTAACAGCCTTGTGAACAACACAGACCAAAACAGTGTATTGTAACAGCCTGTATTGTAACAACACAGACCAAAACAGTGTATTGTAACAGCCTTGTGAACAACACAGACCAAAACAGTGTATTGTAACAGCCTTGTGAACAACACAGACCAAAACAGTGTATTGTAACAGCCTTGTGAACAACACAGACCAAAACAGTGTATTGTAACAGCCTTGTGAACAACACAGACCAAAACAGTGTATTGTAACAGCCTTGTGAACAACACAGACCAAAACAGTGTATTGTAACAGCCTTGTAACAGCCTTGTGAACAACACAGACCAAAACAGTGTATTGTAACAGTAACAACACAGACCAAAACAGTGTATTGTAACAGCCTTGTGAACAACACAGACCAAAACAGTGTATTGTAACAGCCTTGTATTGTAACAACAACACAACCAAAGCAGTGTATTGTAACAGCCTTGTGAACAACACAGACCAAAATTGTAACAGTGTGATTGTAACAGCCTTGTGAACAACACAGACCAAAACAGTGTATTGTAACAGCCTTGTGAACAACACAGACCAAAAAGCAGTGTATTGTAACAGCCTTGTGAACAACACAGACCAAAAAAACAGTGTATTGTAACAGCCTTGTGAACAACACAGACCAAAACAGTGTATTGTAACAGCCTTGTGAACAACACAGACCAAAACAGTGTATTGTAACAGCCTTGTGAACAACACAGACCAAAACAGTGTATTGTAACAGCCTGTGATTGTAACAGCCTTGTGAACAACACAGACCAAAACAGTGTATTGTAACAGCCTTGTGAACAACACAGACCAAAACAGTGTATTGTAACAGCCTTGTGAACAACACAGACCAAAACAGTGTATTGTAACAGCCTTGTGAACAACACAGACCAAAGCAGTGTATTGTAACAGCCTTGTGAACAACACAGACCAAAACAGTGTATTGTAACAGCCTTGTGAACAACACAGACCAAAACAGTGTATTGTAACAGCCTTGTGAACAACACAACAGCCTTGTGAACAACACAGACCAAAACAGTGTATTGTAACAGCCTTGTGAACAACACAGACCAAAGCAGTGTATTGTAACAGCCTGTATTGTAACAGCCTTGTGAACAACACAGACCAAAGCAGTGTATTGTAACAGTGTATTGTAACAGCCTTGTGAACAACACAGACCAAAACAGTGTATTGTAACAGCCTTGTGAACAACACAGACCAAAACAGTGTATTGTAACAGCCTTGTGAACAACACAGACCAAAACAGTGTATTGTAACAGCAGCCTATGTGAACAACACAGACCAAAACAGTGTATTGTAACAGCCTTGTGAACAACACAGACCAAAACAGTGTATTGTAACAGCCTTGTGAACAACACAGACCAAAACAGTGTATTGTAACAGCCTTGTGAACAACACAGACCAAAAGCCTGTATTGTAACAAACACAGACAAAGCAGTGTATTGTAACAGCCTTGTGAACAACACAGTGTGTAACAGCCTTGTAACAGCCTTATTGTAACAGCCTTGTGAACAACACAGACCAAAACAGACAGTGTATTGTAACAGCCTTGTGAACAACACAGACCAAAAAACAGTGTATTGTAACAGCCTTGTGAACAACACAGACCAAAACAGTGTATTGTAACAGCCTTGTGAACAACACAGACCAAAACAGTGTATTGTAACAGCCTTGTGAACAACACAGACAAAACAACAGTGTATTGTAACAGCCTTGTGAACAACAAAAGCCAAAACAGTGTATTGTAACAGCCTTGTGAACAACACAGACCAAAGCAGAGTATTGTAACAGCCTTGTGAACAACACAGACCAAAGCAGAGTATTGTAACAGCCTTGTGAACAACACAGACCAAAACAGTGTATTGTAACAGCCTTGTGAACAACACAGACCAAAACAGTGTATTGTAACAGCCTTGTGAACAACACAGACCAAAACCAAAACAGTGTATTGTAACAGCCTTGTGAACAACACAGACCAAAACAGTGTATTGTAACAGCCTTGTGAACAACACAACACCAAAAACAGTGTATTGTAACAGCCTTGTGAACAACACAGACCAAAACAGTGTATTGTAACAGCCTTGTGAACAACACAGACCAAAACAGTGTATTGTAACAGCCTTGTGAACAACACAGACCAAAACAGTGTATTGTAACAGCCTTGTGAACAACAACACAAGCAGTGTATTGTAACAGCCTTGTGAAAACAGTGTATTGTAACAGCCTTGTGAACAACACAGACCAAAGCAGTGTATTGTAACAGCCTTGTGAACAACACAGACCAAAACAGTGTATTGTAACAGCCTTGTGAACAACACAGACCAAAACAGTGTATTGTAACAGCCTTGTGAACAACACAGACCAAAACAGTGTATTGTAACAGCCTTGTGAACAACACAGACCAAAACAGTGTATTGTAACAGCCTTGTGAACAACACAGTGTATTGTAACAGCCTTGTGAACAACACAGACCAAAACAGTGTATTGTAACAGCCTTGTGAACAACACAGACCAAAACAGTGTATTGTAACAGCCTTGTGAACAACACAGACAAAACAGCCTTGTGAACAACACAGACCAAAACAGTGTATTGTAACAGCCTTGTGAACAACACAGACCAAAACAGTGTATTGTAACAGCCTTGTGAACAACACAGACCAAAACAGTGTATTGTAACAGCCTTGTGAACAACACAGACCAAAGCAGTGTATTGTAACAGCCTTGTGAACAACACAGACCAAAGCAGTGTATTGTAACAGCCTTGTGAACAACACAGACCAAAACAGTGTATTGTAACAGCCTTGTGAACAACACAGACCAAAACAGTGTATTGTAACAACAGCCTTGTGAACAACACAGACCAAAGCAGTGTATTGTAACAGCCTTGTGAACAACACAGACCAAAACAGTGTATTGTAACAGCCTTGTGAACAACACAGACCAAAACAGTGTATTGTAACAGCCTTGTGAACAACACAGACCAAAGCAGTGTATTGTAACAGCCTTGTGAACAACACAGACCAAAACAGTGTATTGTAACAGCCTTGTGAACAACACAGACCAAAACAGTGTATTGTAACAGCCTTGTGAACAACACAGACCAAAACAGTGTATTGTAACAGCCTTGTGAACAACACAGACCAAAACAGTGTATTGTAACAGCCTTGTGAACAACACAGACCAAAACAGTGTATTGTAACAGCCTTGTGAACAACACAGACCAAAACAGTGTATTGTAACAGCCTTGTGAACAACACAGACCAAAGCAGTGTATTGTAACAGCCTTGTGAACAACACAGACCAAAACAGTGTATTGTAACAGCAACACAGACCAAAGCAGTGTATTGTAACAGCCTTGTGAACAACACAGACCAAAACAGTGTATTGTAACAGCCTTGTGAACAACACAGACCAAAACAGTGTATTGTAACAGTGTATTGTAACAGCCTTGTGAACAACACAGACCAAAACAGTGTATTGTAACAGCCTTGTGAACAACACAGACCAAAACAGTGTATTGTAACAGCCTTGTGAACAACACAGACCAAAACAGTGTATTGTAACAGCCTTGTGAACAACACAGACCAAAACAGTGTATTGTAACAGCCTTGTGAACAACACAGACCAAAACAGTGTATTGTAACAGCCTTGTGAACAACAACAGACCAAAACAGTGTATTGTAACAGCCTTGTGAACAACACAGACCAAAACAGTGTATTGTAACAGCCTTGTGAACAACACAGACCAAAGCAGTGTATTGTAACAGCCTTGTGAACAACACAGACCAAAGCAGTGTATTGTAACAGCCTTGTGAACAACACAGACCAAAACAGTGTATTGTAACAGCCTTGTGAACAACACAGACCAAAACAGTGTATTGTAACAGCCTTGTGAACAACACAGACCAAAACAGTGTATTGTAACAGCCTTGTGAACAACACAGACCAAAACAGTGTATTGTAACAGCCTTGTGAACAACACAGACCAAAACAGTGTATTGTAACAGCCTTGTGAACAACACAGACCAAAGCAGTGTATTGTAACAGCCTTGTGAACAACACAGACCAAAACAGTGTATTGTAACAGCCTTGTGAACAACACAGACCAAAACAGTGTATTGTAACAGCCTTGTGAACAACACAGACCAAAAAGCAGTGTATTGTAACAGCCTTGTGAACAACACAGACCAAAAGTGTATTGTAACAGCAGTGTATTGTAACAGCCTTGTGAACAACACAGACCAAAGCAGTGTATTGTAACAGCCTTGTGAACAACACAGACCAAAACAGTGTATTGTAACAGCCTTGTGAACAACACAGACCAAAACAGTGTATTGTAACAGCCTTGTGAACAACACAGACCAAAACAGTGTATTGTAACAGCCTTGTGAACAACACAGACCAAAACAGTGTATTGTAACAGCCTTGTGAACAACACAGACCAAAACAGTGTATTGTAACAGCCTTGTGAACAACACAGACCAAAACAGTGTATTGTAACAGCCTTGTGAACAACACAGACCAAAGCAGTGTATTGTAACAGCCTTGTGAACAACACAGACCAAAACAGTGTATTGTAACAGCCTTGTGAACAACACACAACAAAACAGTGTATTGTAACAGCCTTGTGAACAACACAGACCAAAACAGTGTATTGTAACAGCCTTGTGAACAACACAGACCAAAACAGTGTATTGTAACAGCCTTGTGAACAACACAGACCAAAACAGTGTATTGTAACAGCCTTGTGAACAACACAAACCAAAACAGTGTATTGTAACAGCCTTGTGAACAACACAGACCAAAGCAGTGTATTGTAACAGCCTTGTGAACAACACAGACCAAAACAGTGTATTGTAACAGCCTTGTGAACAACACAGACCAAAACAGTGTATTGTAACAGCCTTGTGAACAACACAGACCAAAGCAGTGTATTGTAACAGCCTTGTGAACAACACAGACCAAAACAGTGTATTGTAACAGCCTTGTGAACAACACAGACCAAAACAGTGTATTGTAACAGCCTTGTGAACAACACAGACCAAAACAGTGTATTGTAACAGCCTTGTGAACAACACAGACCAAAACAGTGTATTGTAACAGCCTTGTGAACAACACAGACCAAAACAGTGTATTGTAACAGCCTTGTGAACAACACAGACCAAAACAGTGTATTGTAACAGCCTTGTGAACAACACACAAAAAAACAGTGTATTGTAACAGCCTTGTGAACAACACAGACCAAAGCAGTGTATTGTAACAGCCTTGTGAACAACACAGACCAAAACAGTGTATTGTAACAGCCTTGTGAACAACACAGACCAAAATTGTAACAGTGTATTGTAACAGCCTTGTGAACAACACAGACCAAAACAGTGTATTGTAACAGCCTTGTGAACAACACAGACCAAAACAGTGTATTGTAACAGCCTTGTGAACAACACAGACCAAAGCAGTGTATTGTAACAGCCTTGTGAACAACACAGACCAAAACAGTGTATTGTAACAGCCTTGTGAACAACACAGACCAAAACAGTGTATTGTAACAGCCTTGTGAACAACACAGACCAAAACAGTGTATTGTAACAGCCTTGTGAACAACACAGACCAAAACAGTGTATTGTAACAGCCTTGTGAACAACACAGACCAAAGCAGTGTATTGTAACAGCCTTATGAACAACACAGACCAAAACAGTGTATTGTAACAGCCTTGTGTATTGTAACAGCCTTGTGAACAACACAGACCAAAACAGTGTATTGTAACAGCCTTGTGAACAACACAGACCAAAGCAGTGTATTGTAACAGCCTTGTGAACAACACAACCAAAACAGTGTATTGTAACAGCCTTGTGAACAACACAGACCAAAACAGTGTATTGTAACAGCCTTGTGAAGAACACAGACCAAAACAGTGTATTGTAACAGCCTTGTGAACAACACAGACCAAAACAGTGTATTGTAACAGCCTTGTGAACAACACAGACCAAAACAGTGTATTGTAACAGCCTTGTGAACAACACAGACCAAAACAGTGTATTGTAACAGCCTTGTGAACAACACAGACCAAAACAGTGTATTGTAACAGCCTTGTGAACAACACAGACCAAAACAGTGTATTGTAACAGCCTTGTGAACAACACAGACCAAAACAGTGTATTGTAACAGCCTTGTGAACAACACAGACCAAAACACAGACAGTGTATTGTAACAGCCTTGTGAACAACACAGACCAAAACAGTGTATTGTAACAGCCTTGTGAACAACACAGACCAAAACAGTGTATTGTAACAGCCTTGTGAACAACACAGACCAAAACAGTGTATTGTAACAGCCTTGTGAACAACACAGACCAAAACAGTGTATTGTAACAGCCTTGTGAACAACACAGACCAAAACAGTGTATTGTAACAGCCTTGTGAACAACACAGACCAAAACAGTGTATTGTAACAGCCTTGTGAACAACACAGACCAAAGCAGTGTATTGTAACAGCCTTGTGAACAACACAGACCAAAGCAGTGTATTGTAACAGCCTTGTGAACAACACAGACCAAAACAGTGTATTGTAACAGCCTTGTGAACAACACAGACCAAAACAGTGTATTGTAACAGCCTTGTGAACAACACAGACCAAAACAGTGTATTGTAACAGCCTTGTGAACAACACAGACCAAAACAGTGTATTGTAACAGCCTTGTGAACAACACAGACCAAAACAGTGTATTGTAACAGCCTTGTGAACAACACAGACCAAAACAGTGTATTGTAACAGCCTTGTGAACAACACAGACCAAAACAGTGTATTGTAACAGCCTTGTGAACAACACAGACCAAAACAGTGTATTGTAACAGCCTTGTGTGTAAACAGCCTTGTGAACAACACAGACCAAAGCAGTGTATTGTAACAGCCTTGTGAACAACACAGACCAAAGCAGTGTATTGTAACAGCCTTGTGAACAACACAGACCAAAACAGTGTATTGTAACAGCCTTGTGAACAACACAGACCAAAGCAGTGTATTGTAACAGCCTTGTGAACAACACAGACCAAAACAGTGTATTGTAACAGCCTTGTGAACAACACAGACCAAAACAGTGTATTGTAACAGCCTTGTGAACAACACAGACCAAAGCAGTGTATTGTAACAGCCTTGTGAACAACACAGACCAAAACAGTGTATTGTAACAGCCTTGTGAACAACACAGACCAAAACAGTGTATTGTAACAGCCTTGTGAACAACACAGACCAAAACAGTGTATTGTAACAGCCTTGTGAACAACACAGACCAAAACAGTGTATTGTAACAGCCTTGTGAACAACACAGACCAAAACAGTGTATTGTAACAGCCTTGTGAACAACACAGACCAAAACAGTGTATTGTAACAGCCTTGTGAACAACACAGACCAAAACAGTGTATTGTAACAGCCTTGTGAACAACACAGACCAAAACAGTGTATTGTAACAGCCTTGTGAACAACACAGACCAAAACAGTGTATTGTAACAGCCTTGTGAACAACACACACCAAAACAGTGTATTGTAACAGCCTTGTGAACAACACAGACCAAAACAGTGTATTGTAACAGCCTTGTGAACAACACAGACCAAAGCAGTGTATTGTAACAGCCTTGTGAACAACACAGACCAAAACAGTGTATTGTAACAGCCTTGTGAACAACACAGACCAAAGCAGTGTATTGTAACAGCCTTGTGAACAACACAGACCAAAACAGTGTATTGTAACAGCCTTGTGAACAACACAGACCAAAACAGTGTATTGTAACAGCCTTGTGAACAACACAGACCAAAACAGTAACAGCCTATTGTAACAGCCTTGTGAACAACACAGACCAAAACAGTGTATTGTAACAGCCTTGTGAACAACACAGACCAAAACAGTGTATTGTAACAGCCTTGTGAACAACACAGACCAAAACAGTGTATTGTAACAGCCTTGTGAACAACACAGACCAAAACAGTGTATTGTAACAGCCTGTGATTGTAACAGCCTTGTGAACAACACAGACCAAAACAGTGTATTGTAACAGCCTTGTGAACAACACAGACCAAAACAGTGTATTGTAACAGCCTTGTATTGTAACAGCCTTGTGAACAACACAGACCAAAACAGTGTATTGTAACAGCCTTGTGAACAACACAGACCAAAACAGTGTAAACAGCCTTGTGAACAACACAGACCAAAACAGTGTATTGTAACAGCCTTGTGAACAACACAGACCAAAACAGTGTATTGTAACAGCCTTGTGAACAACACAGACCAAAACAGTGTATTGTAACAGCCTTGTGAACAACACAGACCAAAACAGTGTATTGTAACAGCCTTGTGAACAACACAGCCTTGTAACAGCCTTGTGAACAACACAGACCAAAACAGTGTATTGTAACAGCCTTGTGAACAACACAGACCAAAAACACAGACAGTGTATTGTAACAGCCTTGTGAACAACACAGACCAAAACAGTGTATTGTAACAGCCTTGTGAACAACACAGACCAAAACAGTGTATTGTAACAGCCTTGTGAACAACACAGACCAAAACAGTGTATTGTAACAGCCTTGTGAACAACACAGACCAAAACAGTGTATTGTAACAGCCTTGTGAACAACACAGACCAAAACAGTGTATTGTAACAGCCTTGTGAACAACACAGACCAAAACAGTGTATTGTAACAGCCTTGTGAACAACAACACAGTGTATTGTAACAGCCTTGTGAACAACACAACCAAAACAGTGTATTGTAACAGCCTTGTGAACAACACAGACCAAAAAAGCAGTGTATTGTAACAGCCTTGTGAACAACACAGACCAAAGCAGTGTATTGTAACAGCCTTGTGAACAACACAGACCAAAACAGTGTATTGTAACAGCCTTGTGAACAACACACCCAAAACAGTGTATTGTAACAGCCTTGTGAACAACACAGACAAAAGCAGTGTATTGTAACAGCCTTGTGAACAACAGTGTATTGTAACAACAACACAGACCAAAACAGTGTATTGTAACAGCCTTGTGAACAACACAGACCAAAACAGTGTATTGTAACAGCCTTGTGAACAACACAGACCAAAACAGTGTATTGTAACAGCCTTGTGAACAACACAGACCAAAACAGTGTATTGTAACAGCCTTGTGAACAACACAGACCAAAGCAGTGTATTGTAACAGCCTTGTGAACAACACAGACCAAAACAGTGTATTGTAACAGCCTTGTGAACAACACAGACCAAAACAGTGTATTGTAACAGCCTTGTGAACAACACAGACCAAAACAGTGTATTGTAACAGCCTTGTGAACAACACAGACCAAAACAGTGTATTGTAACAGCCTTGTGAACAACACAGACCAAAACAGTGTATTGTAACAGCCTTGTGAACAACACAGACCAAAACAGTGTATTGTAACAGCCTTGTGAACAACACACAACAACACAGACCAAAACAGTGTATTGTAACAGCCTTGTGAACAACACAGACCAAAACAGTGTATTGTAACAGCCTTGTGAACAACACAGACCAAAGCAGTGTATTGTAACAGCCTTGTGAACAACACAGACCAAAACAGTGTATTGTAACAGCCTTGTGAACAACACAGACCAAAGCAGTGTATTGTAACAGCCTTGTGAACAACACAGACCAAAGCAGTGTATTGTAACAGCCTTGTGAACAACACAGACCAAAACAGTGTATTGTAACAGCCTTGTGAACAACACAGACCAAAACAGTGTATTGTAACAGCCTTGTGAACAACACAGACCAAAGCAGTGTATTGTAACAGCCTTGTGAACAACACAGACCAAAACAGTGTATTGTAACAGCCTTGTGAACAACACAGACCAAAACAGTGTATTGTAACAGCCTTGTGAACAACACAGACCAAAAAAACAGTGTATTGTAACAGCCTTGTGAACAACACAGACCAAAACAGTGTATTGTAACAGCCTTGTGAACAACACAGACCAAAGCAGTGTATGTAACAACAGCCTTGTGAACAACACAGACCAAAACAGTGTATTGTAACAGCCTTGTGAACAACACAGACCAAAGCAGTGTATTGTAACAGCCTTGTGAACAACACAGACCAAAGCAGTGTATTGTAACAGCCTTGTGAACAACACAGACCAAAACAGTGTATTGTAACAGCCTTGTGAACAACACAGACCAAAACAGTGTATTGTAACAGCCTTGTGAACAACACAGACCAAAACAGTGTATTGTAACAGCCTTGTGAACAACACAGACCAAAGCAGTGTATTGTAACAGCCTTGTGAACAACACAGACCAAAACAGTGTATTGTAACAGCCTTGTGAACAACACAGACCAAAACAGTGTATTGTAACAGCCTTGTGAACAACACAACACAAACCAAAACAGTGTATTGTAACAGCCTTGTGAACAACACAGACCAAAACAGTGTATTGTAACAGCCTTGTGAACAACACAGACCAAAACAGTGTATTGTAACAGCCTTGTGAACAACACAGACCAAAACAGTGTATTGTAACAGCCTTGTGAACAACACAGACCAAAACAGTGTATTGTAACAGCCTTGTGAACAACACAGACCAAAACAGTGTATTGTAACAGCCTTGTGAACAACACAGACCAAAACAGTGTATTGTAACAGCCTTGTGAACAACACAGACCAAAACAGTGTATTGTAACAGCCTTGTGAACAACACAGTGTATTGTAACAGCAAAACACAGACAGCCTTGTGAACAACACAGACCAAAAGTGTATTGTAACAGTGTATTGTAACAGCCTTGTGAACAACACAGACCAAAACAGTGTATTGTAACAGCCTTGTGAACAACACAGACCAAAACAGTGTATTGTAACAGCCTTGTGAACAACACAGACCAAAACACAGACAAAACAGTGTATTGTAACAGCCTTGTGAACAACACAGACCAAAACAGTGTATTGTAACAGCCTTGTGAACAACACAGACCAAAACAGTGTATTGTAACAGCCTTGTGAACAACACAGACCAAAACAGTGTATTGTAACAGCCTTGTGAACAACACAGACAGAAAAGCAGTGTATTGTAACAGCCTTGTGAACAACACAGACCAAAACAGTGTATTATAACAGCCTTGTGAACAACACAGACCAAAACAGTGTATTGTAACAGCCTTGTGAACAACACAGACCAAAACAGTGTATTGTAACAGCCTTGTGAACAACAAAGCAGACCAAAACACAGACAGTGTATTGTAACAGCCTTGTGAACAACACAGACCAAAGCAGTGTATTGTAACAGCCTTGTGAACAACACAGACCAAACAGCAACAACACAGTGTATTGTAACAGCCTTGTGAACAACACAGACCAAAACAGTGTATTGTAACAGCCTTGTGAACAACACAGACCAAAACAGTGTATTGTAACAGCCTTGTGAACAACACAGACCAAAACAGTGTATTGTAACAGCCTTGTGAACAACACAGACCAAAACAGTGTATTGTAACAGCCTTGTGAACAACACAGACCAAAGCAGTGTATTGTAACAGCCTTGTGAACAACACAGACCAAAGCAGTGTATTGTAACAGCCTTGTGAACAACACAGACCAAAACAGTGTATTGTAACAGCCTTGTGAACAACACAGACCAAAACAGTGTATTGTAACAGCCTTGTGAACAACACAGACCAAAACAGTGTATTGTAACAGCCTTGTGAACAACACAGACCAAAACAGTGTATTGTAACAGCCTTGTGAACAACACAGACCAAAACAGTGTATTGTAACAGCCTTGTGAACAACACAGACCAAAACAGTGTATTGTAACAGCCTTGTGAACAACACAGACCAAAACAGCAGTGTATTGTAACAGCCTTGTGAACAACACAGACCAAAACAGTGTATTGTAACAGCCTTGTGAACAACACAGACCAAAACAGTGTATTGTAACAGCCTTGTGAACAACACAGACCAAAACAGTGTATTGTAACAGCCTTGTGAACAACACAGACCAAAACAGTGTATTGTAACAGTATTGTAACAGCCTTGTGAACAACACAGACCAAAGCAGTGTATTGTAACAGCCTTGTGAACAACACAGACCAAAACAGTGTATTGTAACAGCCTTGTGAACAACACAGACCAAAACAGTGTATTGTAACAGCCTTGTGAACAACACAGACCAAAAACACAGACAGTGTATTGTAACAGCCTTGTAACAGAACAACACAGACCAAAACAGTGTATTGTAACAGCCTTGTGAACAACACAGACCAAAACAGTGTATTGTAACAGCCTTGTGAACAACACAGACCAAAGCAGTGTATTGTAACAGCCTTGTGAACAACACAGACCAAAACAGTGTATTGTAACAGCCTTGTGAACAACACAGACCAAAACAGTGTATTGTAACAGCCTTGTGAACAACACAGACCAAAACAGTGTATTGTAACAGCCTTGTGAACAACACAGACCAAAACAGTGTATTGTAACAGCCTTATTGTGAACAACACAGACCAAAACAGTGTATTGTAACAGCCTTGTGAACAACACAGACCAAAACAGTGTATTGTAACAGCCTTGTGAACAACACAGACCAAAGCAGTGTATTGTAACAGCCTTGTGAACAACACAGACCAAAAGAGTGTATTGTAACAGCCTTGTGAACAACACAGACCAAAACAGTGTATTGTAACAGCCTTGTGAACAACACAGACCAAAACAGTGTATTGTAACAGCCTTGTGAACAACACAGACCAAAACAGTGTATTGTAACAGCCTTGTGAACAACACAGACCAAAACAGTGTATTGTAACAGCCTTGTGAACAACACAGACCAAAACAGTGTATTGTAACAGCCTTGTGAACAACACAGACCAAAACAGTGTATTGTAACAGCCTTGTGAACAACACAGACCAAAACAGTGTATTGTAACAGCCTTGTGAACAGCCTTGTGAACAACACAGACCAAAACAGTGTATTGTAACAGCCTTGTGAACAACACAGACCAAAGCAGTGTATTGTAACAGCCTTGTGAACAACACAGACCAAAAGTGTATTGTAACAGTGTATTGTAACAGCCTTGTGAACAACAAAGCAGTGTATTGTAACAGCCTTGTGAACAACACAGACCAAAGTGTGTATTGTAACAGCCTTGTGAACAACACAGACCAAAGCAGTGTATTGTAACAGCCTTGTGAACAACACAGACCAAAACAGTGTATTGTAACAGCCTTGTGAACAACACAGACCAAAAGTGTAGTGTATTGTAACAGCCTTGTGAACAACACAGACCAAAACAGTGTATTGTAACAGCCTTGTGAACAACACAGACCAAAACAGTGTATTGTAACAGCCTTGTGAACAACACAGACCAAAAGTGTGTATTGTAACAGCCTTGTGAACAACACAGACCAAAAAAGCAGTGTATTGTAACAGCCTTGTGAACAACACAGACCAAAAGTGTATTGTAACAGCCTTGTGAACAACACAGACCAAAACAGTGTATTGTAACAGCCTTGTGAACAACACAGACCAAAACAGTGTATTGTAACAGCCTTGTGAACAACACAGACCAAAACAGTGTATTGTAACAGCCTTGTGAACAACACAGACCAAAACAGTGTATTGTAACAGCCTTGTGAACAACACAGACCAAAACAGTGTATTGTAACAGCCTTGTGAACAACACAGACCAAAACAGTGTATTGTAACAGCCTTGTGAACAACACAAACCAAAGCAGTGTATTGTAACAGCCTTGTGAACAACACAGACCAAAACAGTGTATTGTAACAGCCTTGTGAACAACACAGACCAAAACAGTGTATTGTAACAGCCTTGTGAACAACACAGACCAAAACAGTGTATTGTAACAGCCTTGTGAACAACACAGACCAAAACAGTGTATTGTAACAGCCTTGTGAACAACACAGACCAAAACAGTGTATTGTAACAGCCTTGTGAACAACACAGACCAAAACAGTGTATTGTAACAGCCTTGTGAACAACACAGACCAAAACAGTGTATTGTAACAGCCTTGTGAACAACACAGACCAAAACAGTGTATTGTAACAGCCTTGTGAACAACACAGTGTATTGTAACAGCCTTGTGAACAACACAGACCAAAGCAGTGTATTGTAACAGCCTGTGTAACAGCCTTGTGAACAACACAGACCAAAACAGTGTATTGTAACAGCCTTGTGAACAACACAGACCAAAACAGTGTATTGTAACAGCCTTGTGAACAACACAGCACCAACAACACAGACCAAAACAGTGTATTGTAACAGCCTTGTGAACAACACAGACCAAAACAGTGTATTGTAACAGCCTTGTGAACAACACAGACCAAAACAGTGTATTGTAACAGCCTTGTGAACAACACAGACCAAAACAGTGTATTGTAACAGCCTTGTGAACAACACAGACCAAAACAGTGTATTGTAACAGCCTTGTGAACAACACAGACCAAAGCAGTGTATTGTAACAGCCTTGTGAACAACACAGACCAAAACAGTGTATTGTAACAGCCTTGTGAACAACACAGACCAAAGCAGTGTATTGTAACAGCCTTGTGAACAACACAGACCAAAACAGTGTATTGTAACAGCCTTGTGAACAACACAGACCAAAACAGTGTATTGTAACAGCCTTGTGAACAACACAGACCAAAACAGTGTATTGTAACAGCCTTGTGAACAACACAGACCAAAACAGTGTATTGTAACAGCCTTGTGAACAACACAGACCAAAGCAGTGTATTGTAACAGCCTTGTGAACAACACAGACCAAAAGCAGTGTATTGTAACAGCCTTGTGAACAACACAGACCAAAACAGTGTATTGTAACAGCCTTGTGAACAACACAGACAAAACACAGACCAAAGCAGTGTATTGTAACAGCCTTGTGAACAACACAGCAGTGTATTGTAACAGCCTTGTGAACAAACAACACAGACCAAAACAGTGTATTGTAACAGCCTTGTGAACAACACAGACCAAAACAGTGTATTGTAACAGCCTTGTGAACAACACAGACCAAAACAGTGTATTGTAACAGCCTTGTGAACAATTGTAACACAACAACACAGACCAAAACAGTGTATTGTAACAGCCTTGTGAACAACACAGACCAAAGCAGTGTATTGTAACAGCCTTGTGAACAACACAGACCAAAACAGTGTATTGTAACAGCCTTGTGAACAACACAGACCAAAACAGTGTATTGTAACAGCCTTGTGAACAACACAGACCAAAACAGTGTATTGTAACAGCCTTGTGAACAACACAGACCAAAACAGTGTATTGTAACAGCCTTGTGAACAACACAGACCAAAACAGTGTATTGTAACAGCCTTGTGAACAACAGTGTATTGTAACAGCCTTGTGAACAACACAGACAAAAGTGTAGTGTATTGTAACAGCCTTGTGAACAACACAGACCAAAGCAGTGTATTGTAACAGCCTTGTGAACAACACAGACCAAAACAGTGTATTGTAACAGCCTTGTGAACAACACAGACCAAAACAGTGTATTGTAACAGCCTTGTGAACAACACAGACCAAAGCAGTGTATTGTAACAGCCTTGTGAACAACACAGACCAAAACAGTGTATTGTAACAGCCTTGTGAACAACACAGACCAAAACAGTGTATTGTAACAGCCTTGTGAACAACACAGACCAAAACAGTGTATTGTAACAGCCTTGTGAACAACACAGACCAAAACAGTGTATTGTAACAGCCTTGTGAACAACACAGACCAAAACAGTGTATTGTAACAGCCTTGTGAACAACACAGACCAAAGCAGTGTATTGTAACAGCCTTGTGAACAACACAGACCAAAACAGTGTATTGTAACAGCCTTGTGAACAAAACAGTGTATTGTAACAGCCTTGTGAACAACACAGACCAAAACAGTGTATTGTAACAGCCTTGTGAACAACACAGACCAAAGCAGTGTATTGTAACAGCCTTGTGAACAACACAGACCAAAACAGTGTATTGTAACAGCCTTGTGAACAACACAGACCAAAACAGTGTATTGTAACAGCCTTGTGAACAACACAGACCAAAACAGTGTATTGTAACAGCCTTGTGAACAACACAACACCAAAAAACAGTGTATTGTAACAGCCTTGTGAACAACACAGACCAAAACAGTGTATTGTAACAGCCTTGTGAACAACACAGACCAAAACAGTGTATTGTAACAGCCTTGTGAACAACACAGACCAAAACAGTGTATTGTAACAGCCTTGTGAACAACACAAACCAAAATTGTAACAGTGTATTGTAACAGCCTTGTGAACAACACAGACCAAAACAGTGTATTGTAACAGCCTTGTGAACAACACAGAACAACCAAAAAACAGTGTATTGTAACAGCCTTGTGAACAACACAGACCAAAGCAGTGTATTGTAACAGCCTTGTGAACAACACAGACCAAAGCAGTGTATTGTAACAGCCTTGTGAACAACACAGACCAAAGCAGTGTATTGTAACAGCCTTGTGAACAACACAGACCAAAACAGTGTATTGTAACAGCCTTGTGAACAACACAGACCAAAAAACAGTGTATTGTAACAGCCTTGTGAACAACACAGACCAAAACAGTGTATTGTAACAGCCTTGTGAACAACACAGACCAAAACAGTGTATTGTAACAGCCTTGTGAACAACACAGACCAAAGCAGTGTATTGTAACAGCCTTGTGAACAACACAGACCAAAACAGTGTATTGTAACAGCCTTGTGAACAACACAGACCAAAACAGTGTATTGTAACAGCCTTGTGAACAACACAGACCAAAACAGTGTATTGTAACAGCCTTGTGAACAACACAGACCAAAACAGTGTATTGTAACAGCCTTGTGAACAACACAGACCAAAACAGTGTATTGTTGTGAACAACACAGCAAAACAGTGTATTGTAACAGCCTTGTGAACACACACAGACCAAAACAGTGTATTGTAACAGCCTTGTGAACAACACAGACCAAAACAGTGTATTCTAACAGCCTTGTGAACAACACAGACCAAAACAGTGTATTGTAACAGCCTTGTGAACAACACAGACTAAAACAGTGTATTGTAACAGCCTTATGAACAACACAGACCAAAACAGTGTATTGTAACAGCCTTGTGAACAACACAGTGTATTGTACCAAAACAGTGTATTGTAACAGCCTTGTGAACAACACAGACCAAAAGTGTATTGTAACAGCCTTGTGAACAACACAGACCAAAAGTGTATTGTAACAGTGTGATTGTAACAGCCTTGTGAACAACACAGACCAAAACAGTGTATTGTAACAGCCTTGTGAACAACACAGACCAAAACAGTGTATTGTAACAGCCTTGTGAACAACACAGACCAAAACAGTGTATTGTAACAGCCTTGTGAACAACACAGACCAAAACAGTGTATTGTAACAGCCTTGTGAACAACACAGACCAAAGCAGTGTATTGTAACAGCCTTGTGAACAACACAGACCAAAACACAGTGTATTGTAACAGCCTTGTGAACAACACAGACCAAAACAGTGTATTGTAACAGCCTTGTGAACAACACAGACCAAAACAGTGTATTGTAACAGCCTTGTGAACAACACAGACCAAAACAGTGTATTGTAACAGCCTTGTGAACAACACAGACCAAAACAGTGTATTGTAACAGCCTTGTGAACAACACAGACCAAAGCAGTGTATTGTAACAGCCTTGTGAACAACACAGACCAAAGCAGTGTATTGTAACAGCCTTGTGAACAACACAGACCAAAACAGTGTATTGTAACAGCCTTGTGAACAACACAGACCAAAACAGTGTATTGTAACAGCCTTGTGAACAACACAGACCAAAACAGTGTATTGTAACAGCCTTGTGAACAACACAGACCAAAACAGTGTATTGTAACAGCCTTGTGAACAACACAGACCAAAACAGTGTAGACCAAACAGACCAAAACAGTGTATTGTAACAGCCTTGTGAACAACACAGACCAAAACAGTGTATTGTAACAGCCTTGTGAACAACACAGACCAAAGCAGTGTATTGTAACAGCCTTGTGAACAACACAGACCAAAACAGTGTATTGTAACAGCCTTGTGAACAACACAGACCAAAACAGTGTATTGTAACAGCCTTGTGAACAACACAGACCAAAGCAGTGTATTGTAACAGCCTTGTGAACAACACAGACCAAAACAGTGTATTGTAACAGCCTTGTGAACAACACAGACCAAAGCAGTGTATTGTAACAGCCTTGTGAACAACACAGACAAACAGCCTTGTGTATTGTAACAGCCTTGTGAACAACACAGACCAAAGCAGTGTATTGTAACAGCCTTGTGAACAACACAACACCAAAAAACAGTGTATTGTAACAGCCTTGTGAACAACACAGACCAAAACAGTGTATTGTAACAGCCTTGTGAACAACACAGACCAAAACAGTGTATTGTAACAGCCTTGTGAACAACACAAAACAGTGTATTGTAACAGCAAACAACAGTGTATTGTAACAGCCTTGTGAACAACACAGACCAAAACAGTGTATTGTAACAGCCTTGTGAACAACACAGACCAAAACACAGACCAAAGCAGTGTATTGTAACAGCCTTGTGAACAACACAGACCAAAACAGTGTATTGTAACAGCCTTGTGAACAACACAGACCAAAACAGTGTATTGTAACAACACAGCCAGTGTATTGTAACAGCCTTGTGAACAACACAGACCAAAACAGTGTATTGTAACAGCCTTGTGAACAACACAGAACCAAAACAGTGTATTGTAACAGCCTTGTGAACAACACAGACCAAAACAGTGTATTGTAACAGCCTTTGTAACAGCCTTGTGAACAACACAGACCAAAACAGTTGTGAACAACACAGACCAAAACAGTATTGTAACAGCCTTGTGAACAACACAGACCAAAACAGTGTATTGTAACAGCCTTGTGAACAACACAGACCAAAACAGTGTATTGTAACAGCCTTGTGAACAACACAGACCAAAACAGTGTATTGTAACAGCCTTGTGAACAACACAGACCAAAACAGTGTATTGTAACAGTGTATTTGTAACAGCCTTGTGAACAACACAGACCAAAACAGTGTATTGTAACAGCCTTGTGAACAACACAGACCAAAGCAGTGTATTGTAACAGCCTTGTGAACAACACAGACCAAAACAGTGTATTGTAACAGCCTTATTGTAACAGCCTTGTGAACAACACAGACCAAAACAGTGTATTGTAACAGCCTTGTGAACAACACAGACCAAAACACAGACCAAAGCAGTGTATTGTAACAGCCTTGTGAACAACACAGACCAAAAGTGTATTGTAACAGTGTATTGTAACAGCCTTGTGAACAACACAGACCAAAACAGTGTATTGTAACAGCCTTGTGAACAACACAGACCAAAACAGTGTATTGTAACAGCCTTGTGAACAACACAGACCAAAACAGTGTATTGTAACAGCCTTGTGAACAACACAGACCAAAACAGTGTATTGTAACAGCCTTGTGAACAACACAGACCAAAGCAGTGTATTGTAACAGCCTTGTGAACAACACAGACCAAAACAGTGTATTGTAACAGCCTTGTGAACAACACAGACCAAAACAGTGTATTGTAACAGCCTTGTGAACAACACAGACCAAAACAGTGTATTGTAACAGCCTTGTGAACAACACAGACCAAAGCAGTGTATTGTAACAGCCTTGTGAACAACACAGACCAAAACAGTGTATTGTAACAGCCTTGTGAACAACACAGACCAAAAGACAAAGCAGTGTATTGTAACAGCCTTGTGAACAACACAGACCAAAACAGTGTATTGTAACAGCCTTGTGAACAACACAGACCAAAACAGTGTATTGTAACAGCCTTGTGAACAACACAGACCAAAACAGTGTATTGTAACAGCCTTGTGAACAACACAGACCAAAACAGTGTATTGTAACAGCCTTGTGAACAACACAGACCAAAACAGTGTATTGTAACAGCCTTGTGAACAACACAGACCAAAACAGTGTATTGTAACAGCCTTGTGAACAACACAGACCAAAGCAGTGTATTGTAACAGCCTTGTGAACAACACAGACCAAAACAGTGTATTGTAACAGCCTTGTGAACAAAAAACCAAAACAGTGTATTTTAACAGCCTTGTCAACAACACAGACCAAAACAGTGTATTGTAACAGCCTTGTGAACAACACAGACCAAAACAGTGTATTGTAACAGCCTTGTGAACAACACAGACCAAAACAGTGTATTGTAACAGCCTTGTGAACAACACAGACCAAAACAGTGTATTGTAACAGCCTTGTGAACAACACAGACCAAAACAGTGTATTGTAACAGCCTTGTGAACAACACAGACCAAAACAGTGTATTGTAACAGCCTTGTGAACAACACAGACCAAAGCAGTGTATTGTAACAGCCTTGTGAACAACACAGACCAAAACAGTGTATTGTAACAGCCTTGTGAACAACACAGACCAAAGCAGTGTATTGTAACAGCCTTGTGAACAACACAGACCAAAACAGTGTATTGTAACAGCCTTGTGAACAACACAGACCAAAACAGTGTATTGTAACAGCCTTGTGAACAACACAGACCAAAACAGTGTATTGTAACAGCCTTGTGAACAACACAGACCAAAGTATTGTAACAGCCTTGTGAACAACACAGACCAAAACAGTGTATTGTAACAGCCTTGTGAACAACCCAGAACAAATCAGTGTATTGTAACAGCCTTGTGAACAACACAGACAAAACAGTGTATTGTAACAGCCTTGTGAACAACACAGACCAAAACAGTGTATTGTAACAGCCTTGTGAACAACACAGACCAAAACAGTGTATTGTAACAGCCTTGTGAACAACACAGACCAAAACAGTGTATTGTAACAGCCTTGTGAACAACACAGACCAAAACAGTGTATTGTAACAGCCTTGTGAACAACACAGACCAAAACAGTGTATTGTAACAGCCTTGTGAACAACACAGACCAAAACAGTGTATTGTAACAGCCTTGTGAACAACACAGACCAAAACAGTGTATTGTAACAGCCTTGTGAACAACACAGACCAAAGCAGTGTATTGTAACAGCCTTGTGAACAACACAGACCAAAGCAGTGTATTGTAACAGCCTTGTGAACAACACAGACCAAAACAGTGTATTGTAACAGCCTTGTGAACAACACAGACCAAAACAGTGTATTGTAACAGCCTTGTGAACAACACAGACCAAAACAGTGTATTGTAACAGCCTTGTGAACAACACAGACCAAAACAGTGTATTGTAACAGCCTTGTGAACAACACAGACCAAAACAGTGTATTGTAACAACACAGCCTTATTGTAACAGCCTTGTGAACAACACAGACCAAAGCAGTGTATTGTAACAGCCTTGTGAACAACACAGACCAAAGCAGTGTATTGTAACAGCCTTGTGAACAACACAGACCAAAACAGTGTATTGTAACAGCCTTGTGAACAACACAGACCAAAGCAGTGTATTGTAACAGCCTTGTGAACAACACAGACCAAAAAAACAGTGTATTGTAACAGCCTTGTGAACAACACAAAACAGTGTATTGTAACAGCCTTGTGAACAAACCAAAACAGTGTATTGTAACAGCCTTGTGAACAACACAGACCAAAAACAGTGTATTGTAACAGCCTTGTGAACAACACAGACCAAAGCAGTGTATTGTAACAGCCTTGTGAACAACACAGACCAAAGCAGTGTATTGTAACAGCCTTGTGAACAACACAGACCAAAACAGTGTATTGTAACAGCCTTGTGAACAACACAGACCAAAACAGTGTATTGTAACAGCCTTGTGAACAACACAGACCAAAACAGTGTATTGTAACAGCCTTGTGAACAACACAGACCAAAACAGTGTATTGTAACAGCCTTGTGAACAACACAGACCAAAACAGTGTAAACAGCCTTGTGAACAACACAGACCAAATTGTAACAGCCTTGTGAACAACACAGACCAAAACAGTGTATTGTAACAGCCTTGTGAACAACACAGACCAAAACAGTGTATTGTAACAGCCTTGTGAACAACACAGACCAAAACAGTGTATTGTAACAGCCTTGTGAACAACACAGACCAAAACAGTGTATTGTAACAGCCTTGTGAACAACACAGACCAAAACAGTGTATTGTAACAGCCTTGTGAACAACACAGACCAAAACAGTGTATTGTAACAGCCTTGTGAACAACACAGACCAAAACAGTGTATTGTAACAGCCTTGTGAACAACACAGACCAAAACAGTGTATTGTAACAGCCTTGTGAACAACACAGACAGCCTTGTGAAAACACAGCAGTGTATTGTAACAGCCTTGTGAACAACACAACACCAAAACAGTGTGTATTGTAACAGCCTTGTAACAGAACAACACAGACCAAAACAGTGTATTGTAACAGCCTTGTGAACAACACAGACCAAAACAGTGTATTGTAACAGCCTTGTGAACAACACAGACCAAAACAGTGTATTGTAACAGCCTTGTGAACAACACAGACCAAAACAGTGTATTGTAACAGCCTTGTGAACAACACAGACCAAAACAGTGTATTGTAACAGCCTTGTGAACAACACAGACCAAAACAGTGTATTGTAACAGCCTTGTGAACAACACAGACCAAAACAGTGTATTGTAACAGCCTTGTGAACAACACAGACCAAAACAGCAGTGTATTGTAACAGCCTTGTGAACAACACAGACCAAAACAGTGTATTGTAACAGCCTTGTGAACAACACAACCAAAGCAGAGTATTGTAACAGCCTTGTGAACAACACAGACCAAAACAGTGTATTGTAACAGCCAAAAACAGTGTATTGTAACAGCCTTGTGAACAACACAGACCAAAACAGTGTATTGTAACAGCCTTGTGAACAACACAGACCAAAACAGTGTATTGTAACAGCCTTGTGAACAACACAGACCAAAGCAGTGTATTGTAACAGCCTTGTGAACAACACAGACCAAAGCAGTGTATTGTAACAGCCTTGTGAACAACACAGACCAAAGCAGTGTATTGTAACAGCCTTGTGAACAACACAGACCAAAACAGTGTATTGTAACAGCCTTGTGAACAACACAGACCAAAGCAGTGTATTGTAACAGCCTTGTGAACAACACAGACCAAAGCAGTGTATTGTAACAGCCTTGTGAACAACACAGACCAAAACAGTGTATTGTAACAGCCTTGTGAACAACACAGACCAAAACAGTGTATTGTAACAGCCTTGTGAACAACACAGACCAAAACAGTGTATTGTAACAGCCTTGTGAACAACACAGACCAAAACAGTGTATTGTAACAGCCTTGTGAACAACACAGACCAAAACAGTGTATTGTAACAGCCTTGTGAACAACACAGACCAAAACAGTGTATTGTAACAGCCTTGTGAACAACACAGACCAAAGTGTATTGTAACAGCAGTGTATTGTAACAGCCTTGTGAACAACACAGACCAAAGCAGTGTATTGTAACAGCCTTGTGAACAACACAGACCAAAACAGTGTATTGTAACAGCCTTGTGAACAACACAGACCAAAACAGTGTATTGTAACAGCCTTGTGAACAACACAGACCAAAAGTGTATTGTAACAGTGTATTGTAACAGCCTTGTGAACAACACAGACCAAAACAGTGTATTATAACAGCCTTGTGAACAACACAGACCAAAACAGTGTATTGTAACAGCCTTGTGAACAACACAGACCAAAACAGTGTATTGTAACAGCCTTGTGAACAACACAGACCAAAACAGTGTATTGTAACAGCCTTGTGAACAACACAGACCAAAACAGTGTATTGTAACAGCCTTGTGAACAACACAGACCAAAACAGTGTATTGTAACAGCCTTGTGAACAACACACCAAAGCAGTGTATTGTAACAGCCTTGTGAACAACACAGACCAAAACAGTGTATTGTAACAGCCTTGTGAACAACACAGACCAAAACAGTGTATTGTAACAGCCTTGTGAACAACACAGACCAAAGCAGTGTATTGTAACAGCCTTGTGAACAACACAGACCAAAACAGTGTATTGTAACAGCCTTGTGAACAACACAGACCAAAACAGTGTATTGTAACAGCCTTGTGAACAACACAGACCAAAACAGTGTATTGTAACAGCCTTGTGAACAACACAGACCAAAACAGTGTATTGTAACAGCCTTGTGAACAACACAGACCAAAGCAGTGTATTGTAACAGCCTTGTGAACAACACAGACCAAAGCAGTGTATTGTAACAGCCTTGTGAACAACACAGACCAAAACAGTGTATTGTAACAGCCTTGTGAACAACACAGACCAAAACAGCAGTGTATTGTAACAGCCTTGTGAACAACACAGACCAAAGCAGTGTATTGTAACAGCCTTGTGAACAACACAGACCAAAACAGTGTATTGTAACAGCCTTGTGAACAACACAGACAAAACAGACCAAAAAGCAGTGTATTGTAACAGCCTTGTGAACAACACAGACCAAAACAGTGTATTGTAACAGCCTTGTGAACAACACAGACCAAAACAGTGTATTGTAACAGCCTTGTGAACAACACAGACCAAAACAGTGTATTGTAACAGCCTTGTGAACAACCAAAACAGTGTATTGTAACAGCCTTGTGAACAACACAGACCAAAACAGTGTATTGTAACAGCCTTGTGAACAACACAGACCAAAACAGTGTATTGTAACAGCCTTGTGAACAACACAGACCAAAAACACAGCAGTGTATTGTAACAGCCTTGTGAACAACACAGTGTATTGTAACAGCAACAACACAGACCAAAACAGTGTATTGTAACAGCCTTGTGAACAACACAGACCAAAACAGTGTATTGTAACAGCCTTGTGAACAACACAGACCAAAACAGTGTATTGTAACAGCCTTGTGAACAACACAGACCAAAGCAGTGTATTGTAACAGCCAACACAGACCAAAGCAGTGTATTGTAACAGCCTTGTGACAACACAGACCAAAACAGTGTATTGTAACAGCCTTGTGAACAACACAGACCAAAACAGTGTATTGTAACAGCCTTGTGAACAACACAGACCAAAGCAGTGTATTGTAACAGCCTTGTGAACAACACAGACCAAAGCAGTGTATTGTAACAGCCTTGTGAACAACACAGACCAAAAGTGTATTGTAACAGTGTATTGTAACAGCCTTGTGAACAACACAGACCAAAACAGTGTATTGTAACAGCCTTGTGAACAACACAGACCAAAACACAGCAGTGTATTGTAACAGCCTTGTGAACAACACAGACCAAAACAAAAACAGTGTATTGTAACAGCCTTGTGAACAACACAGACCAAAACAGTGTATTGTAACAGCCTTGTGAACAACACAGACCAAAGCAGTGTATTGTAACAGCCTTGTGAACAACACAGACCAAAACAGTGTATTGTAACAGCCTTGTGAACAACACAGACCAAAACAGTGTATTGTAACAGCCTTGTGAACAACACAGACCAAAACAGTGTATTGTAACAGCCTTGTGAACAACACAGACCAAAACAGTGTATTGTAACAGCCTTGTGAACAACACAGACCAAAACAGTGTATTGTAACAGCCTTGTGAACAACACAGACCAAAACAGTGTATTGTAACAGCCTTGTGAACAACACAGACCAAAACAGTGTATTGTAACAGCCTTGTGAACAACACAGACCAAAACAGTGTATTGTAACAGCCTTGTGAACAACACAGACCAAAACAGTGTATTGTAACAGCCTTGTGAACAACACAGACCAAACAACACAGACCAAAACAGTGTATTGTAACAGCCTTGTGAACAACACAGACCAAAACAGTGTATTGTAACAGCCTTGTGAACAACACAGACCAAAACAGTGTATTGTAACAGCCTTGTGAACAACACAGACCAAAACAGTGTATTGTAACAGCCTTGTGAACAACAAAACAGACCAAAGCAGTGTATTGTAACAGCCTTGTGAACAACACAGACCAAAACAGTGTATTGTAACAGCCTTGTGAACAACACAGACCAAAGCAGTGTATTGTAACAGCCTTGTGAACAACACAGACCAAAACAGTGTAACAACACACACCAAAACAGTGTATTGTAACAGCCTTGTGAACAACACAGACCAAAACAGTGTATTGTAACAGCCTTGTGAACAACACAGACCAAAACAGTGTATTGTAACAGCCTTGTGAACAACACACACCAAAACAGTGTATTGTAACAGCCTTGTGAACAACACAGACCAAAACAGAGTATTGTAACAGCCTTGTGAACAACACAGACCAAAAAACAGTGTATTGTAACAGCCTTGTGAACAACACAGACCAAAACAGTGTATTGTAACAGCCTTGTGAACAACACAGACCAAAACAGTGTATTGTAACAGCCTTGTGAACAACACAGACCAAAACAGTGTATTGTAACAGCCTTGTGAACAACACAGACCAAAACAGTGTATTGTAACAGCCTTGTGAACAACACAGACCAAAACAGTGTATTGTAACAGCCTTGTGAACAACACAGACCAAAACAGTGTATTGTAACAGCCTTGTGAACAACACAGACCAAAACAGTGTATTGTAACAGCCTTGTGAACAACACAACAACACAGACCAAAACAGTGTATTGTAACAGCCTTGTGAACAACACAGACCAAAGCAGTGTATTGTAACAGTGTATTGTAACAGCCTTGTGAACAACACAGACCAAAACAGTGTATTGTAACAGCCTTGTGAACAACACAGACCAAAACAGTGTATTGTAACAGCCTTGTGAACAACACAGACCAAAACAGTGTATTGTAACAGCCTTGTGAACAACACAGACCAAAACAGTGTATTGTAACAGCCTTGTGAACAACACAGACCAAAACAGTGTATTGTAACAGCCTTGTGAACAACACAGACCAAAACACAGCAGTGTATTGTAACAGCCTTGTGAACAACACAGACCAAAACAGTGTATTGTAACAGCCTTGTGAACAACACAGACCAAAAGTGTATTGTAACAGTGTATTGTAACAGCCTTGTGAACAACACAGACCAAAACAATTGTAACAGCCTTGTGAACAACACAGTGTATTGTAACAGCCTTGTGAACAACACAGACCAAAACAGTGTATTGTAACAGCCTTATGAACAACACAGACCAAAACAGTGTATTGTAACAGCCTTGTGAACAACACAGACCAAAACAGTGTATTGTAACAGCCTTGTGAACAACACAGACCAAAACAGTGTATTGTAACAGCCTTGTGAACAACACAGACCAAAGCAGTGTATTGTAACAGCCTTGTGAACAACACAGACCAAAACAGTGTATTGTAACAGCCTTGTGAACAACACAGACCAAAACAGTGTATTGTAACAGCCTTGTGAACAACACAGACCAAAACAGTGTATTGTAACAGCCTTGTGAACAACACAGACCAAAACAGTGTATTGTAACAGCCTTGTGAACAACACAGACCAAAACAGTGTATTGTAACAGCCTTGAACAACACAGACCAAAGCAGTGTATTGTAACAGCCTTGTGAACAACACAGACCAAAACAGTGTATTGTAACAGCCTTGTGAACAACACAGACCAAAACAGTGTATTGTAACAGCCTTGTGAACAACACAGACCAAAGCAGTGTATTGTAACAG